>NW_028225182.1:1542570-1820070 GCF_052327205.1 Somniosus microcephalus | reverse complement strand
CGGACTCTCTCTCTGTCGGACTCTCTCTCTGTCGGACTCTCTCTCTGTCGGACTCTCTCTCTGTCGGACTCTCTCTCTGTCGGACTCTCTCTCTGTCGGACTCTCTCTCTGTCGGACTCTCTCTCTGTCGGACTCTCTCTCTGTCGGACTCTCTCTCTGTCGGACTCTCTCTCTGTCGGACTCTCTCTCTGTCGGACTCTCTCTCTGTCGGACTCTCTCTCTGTCGGACTCTCTCTCTGTCGGACTCTCTCTCTCTCTGTCGGACTCTCTCTCTCTCGGAATCTCTCTCTCTCTCGGACGCTCTCTCTCTCGGACGCTCTCTCGCTTGGACTCTCTCTCGGACTCTCTCTCTCTCTCTCGGACTCTCTCTCTCGGACTCTCTCTCTCTCTCTCGGACTCTCTCTCTCTCTCTCGGACTCTCTCTCTCTCTCTCGGACTCTCTCTCTCTCGGACTCTCTCGGACTCTCTCTCTCTCGGACTCTCTCTCTCTCTCTCGGACTCTCTCTCTCTCGGACTCTCTCTCTCTCGGACACTCTCTCTCTCTCTCTCTCGGACTCTCTCTCTCTCTCTCGGTCTCTCTCTCTCGGACTCTCTCTCTCTCTCGGACTCTCTCTCTCTCGGACTCTCTCTCTCTCTCTCTCGGACTCTCTCTCTCTCTCTCTCTCTCTCTCGGACTCTCTCTCTCTCTCGGACTCTCTCTCTCTCTCTCGGACTCTCTCTCTCTCGGACTCCAATTCCAATTCCAATTCCAATTAAAATGCTTTATTGGCATGAAAGTTTACAGAGAACCATATTGCCAAAGCTTACATAGCAAAAAGGTACAGTTTTCCAACATTCTGTAGGTGTCAATCGATTTGACATTTGTTGGGTACATACAATATTACTTTTAAACAATATTAATTTTAAACAGTCTTTGTACTTCATTTGGTACGTTCAATATTAATTTTAAACAGTCTTAATTTTAAACAGTCCTCAGGTTGTGACATGTTGTTACATATTTGGCCCCAAGGTATGGTCTGTCTCCTTCTCCTAGGACTAATCTCAATTTTGACAGATCATCCAATTCATTGAAATCTGGGGTTGTTTGGCTTAGCTTGTTGAATAATATGTTTCTTGATGTGTTGAATTTTTCGCATTTTAGGAGGAAATGCATTTCTGTTTCAACCTCGCCAGCCAGACATTGATCGCATATTCTATTCTCTCTAGGCTGCCAGGATTTCTTGTATCTGCCTTTTTCAATTTCCAGTTGGTGGTCGCTTAGTCTGTACCTGGTGAGGGTCTGTCTCTGTTTTGTGTCTCTGATGGTCGTGAGGTAGTCTGCCAGTTTATATTCTCTTTTTAGGGCCCGGTAACATTCTAATCTGCTTTGGCTTTCGGTTATTTTGTTCCAATGTTCCAGGTAGGTTTCTTTGCATTTTTTAATGATTTGGTTCACTCGGATTGGTGTTTGGATGGCTGTGTTGGTCTGGGGCTGGTCAGGGTCCGGCTGAGTACTTAGTTTCCGTAGCAGCTGACTCAGGGGACTATTTTCTGGGTTTAGCTCTTGGGTCTGAAAGGCTTTGAAATGAAGGGTGTCTGGGGAGCTAGATTTGAGGTGATTTAGGAAGTTTAGTGCTCGTTTTTGGATGTTTATTATCAGTGGGTATCTGCCTAGTTCGGCTCTGCATGCATTTGTTGGCGTTTTTCTTTGGGTGCGAAGGATGCTTCGGCAGAATTCTGCATGTAGGGCTTCTATTGTATGTTTTTCCCATTTAGTGTAGCTTTGGTGATTTAGCGGGCCCCATACTTCACTACCGTACAGTGCAATGGGCAGGATTATGCTGTCAAATATTTTGAGCCAGATTTTGATTGGGATTTGGATGTTGTAGAATTTTCTTTTTATTGCATATAGGGCTCTTCGGGCTTTTTCTTTTAGTGCATTCACTGCTATGCTGAAGCTCCCTGATGCTGTAATAGTTAGACCAAGGTAGGTGTAGCTCATAGTGTGTCCTATAGTGATATCACTGAGGGTAAACTGGTATTTGTTTTCCTGACATCTGGGCCTTTTTTGAAAAATCATGATGTTGGTTTTCTTTAGATTTACTGTTAGAGCCCAATTTTGGCAGTATTTGTCGAGTAGGTCTAGTTGTTGCTGTAATCCCTGTTCTGTGGGAGACAGCAGAACCAGGTCGTCCGCATAGAACAGGGATTTCACTTCTCCATCCAGGAGACGGAGACCTGGTGACTCGCTTTGCTCCAGCATGTCTGCTAATTCATTTATGTATATGTTGAACAGGGTCGGGCTCAAATTGCAGCCCTGCCGGACGCCTCTTCTCTGGGTGAAGAAATCGGTGCGTTTGTCTCCAATTTTGACCCCGCATTTGTTTTTCAGATACATTGATTTAATAAGGTCATAGACTTTGCCCCCTATTCCACATTGAAGAAGTTTATAATAGAGCCCTTCGTGCCATATAGAGTCAAAGGCTTTCTTGAAGTCGATGAAACAGGCGAATATTTTCCCATTTTTTGTTTGGTGTATATGTTTTTCAATGAGGGTGTGAAGGGTATAGATATGGTCGGCGGTGCGGTGTTTTGGAAGAAAGCCTATTTGGTTTTTTCTGAGGATATTATGTTTGTTAAGAAAATCAAGTAATCTACTATTTAGAATACTGCAGAATAACTTCCCTAGACAACTGTTGACACAGATGCCGCGGTAGTTATTTGGGTCTGATTTGTTTCCGCTTTTATATATGGGGGAGATTAGTCCTTGGCACCAGATATCGGGAAAACAGCCTGAACGTAATATGATGTTGAATAATTTGAGTACCGCACCCTGCATCTCCATATTGCTGAACTTGAGCATTTCATTTTTGATGTTGTCTGGGCCACAGGCTTTCTTTAGGTGGAGAGATTTTGTTTTTGTGGCCATTTCTTTCCATGTGATTGGGGAGTCTAGAGGGTTTTGGTTGTCTTTGATTGTTGCTTCTAATGTGTGGAGTTTTTCTGTGACCTGATGTTGACTTGGGTTTGTTTCGTTTATTGGGATGTCTTTGTAGAGGTTTTCAAAATGTGTTCTCCAGATGTCGCCATCTTGGATTGGTAATGCTTGCAATTGTGTTGTACTCAGGTTATTCCACATTTCCCAGAATTGTTTTGGGTTGGTGGAGTTTTCAATTTCTTCTAGTATTTTGTGGGTATAGTTTTGTGTTTTGTTCCTAATGGTGTGTTTATATCTTTTGAGGGTTTCATTGTATCTAGTACGTAGGTCCGGATTGTTTGGTTGGCGATGCTTTTGGTTTGATATTTTTCTCAGGTCTTTTCTGGCATTTTTGCATTCGTGGTCAAACCATTTCTTATTTTTATTTTGTCTTTTGTGACTCTTCCTCTCTGTTTCACGAGGTCGGCTTTTACAGCTGCCTCATGAAAGATCATATTTATATCCTCTATGGCCATGTTTACCCCATCTCTGGTGATCTCATATAGATTTTCTTTAAATTTTGAAATTTTACTTGTGAGATCAGGTGAATTTAGTGCTGTGATGAATTTATCTCCACTGTCTGGGGCCCATCTGTATGTCTGGTTTATTTTATGTAGCTTACTGGGTTCCTTTTTTGTGTCTGTAGTTTGGGCAGAAAGTTTAAGGTACACATTTATTTGGTTATGGTCTGAGAGGGGGGATTGCTGCCTGACAGTGAATGCGTTGATATCGCAGGGGTCCAGGTCAGTGATTGTATAATCCACCACACTAGACCCAAGAGTTGAGGAATATGTGAGTCTCCCTAAGGAGTCCCCTCTGAACCTACCGTTAACTATGTACAGGCCTAAGGCTCGGCAGAGTTGCACTACCTCCCTACCGCTTTTATTTATTTCACAATCGAGGTTGTTTCGGTTTGCGATGGCTGGTGTGACATATAGAGGGGTCTGGCCAAACACATGGTTGTTGCCCTGTGGGTCTATGAAGTCAGGTTCACATCCTGTCCTTGCATTTAGGTCCCCACATAGTAGCACCTTTCCTTGGGCCTGGAAATGGCTGATTTCCATGTGGAGAGTGTCAAATATCTCCTCTTCAAAATATGGCGATTCTATTGGAGGTATGTAGATCGCACATAAGTAAACATCGTTTTTTGCTATTCCTATATTTTTATCTAATTTTAGCCATACGTGTGATTTTCCCTGTTTTATCGGTGAGATGTGTTTGTTCAGTTCTCCTTTATACCACACCAGGATTCCCCCGGAGGTTCTGCCCTTGCGTGTCTTAATGTTCTTTACTGAAGGCACAATAATTTCATGGTACATTGGGGGACAGTGGGTCGGCATGTCCTTTTGGCACCATGTTTCTGTTAACACAATTATATCAATGTCTTTTATAGCTTTTAGGAATTCAGGGTCTGTACTCTTCATCCCAAAAGTTGAGGAGCGGAGGCCCTGGATATTCCAGCAGCTTATGTGGAAAGAACGCATTTATATAGTTCAATAAAACGAAATAAAATGGACCTATTTTGTGGGATGAGTGTGGAAACACTATTTTCTATAATGCTAAATGATGATTTAGTATAAATTTCATGAGGCATGCACATATATCTATCTAATAGTAGTAATAATACTGATAAGATAACAATAATGATAATGATAAATAACAATATTAATAATTTCTCCGGCTTTCTATCAGGCTGTTCAGCATCGTCATGATCTTTCTCAGTTCTTGGTCTACAGTCTGTGGTCTAGAGGGGGGTCTTGGGTCAGGTATAAAAGCACGGTTCTGTTGTTGGTTTTGTAAAGGGGGGTGGGGGACATTGGTGGTCCTGTTTGGGTTACGGCTCCCAATGGTAGAGGGGGTGGGAGGGCTGCGTCTTTTGGCAGTGTTTATGAGGTTTTTTGCAAAGACCCACATCCGCTGTTTGAGTAGATGTATTTCGTCATAGAGGTCCCTTGTGTTGATGTTTGGATGATGGGCCAGGTAGACGTTGGGGAAGACAGAACATCTCGTGTCGATCTCCCTGTTGGTGTTGTGGATTATATAGGCTGGGGTGTCCTTTCTGGGCAGTAGTGTGGAGATCACGATCCGCGCCTCGGGGAATTCCTTGCTGGCCTTTTCCGCCATCCTGCTCACCGCCCTAGCAGTGCCTTCCCGTAGGGTGCGTAGGTCGTTTGTGCCTGTGTGGATCACAAGCCATTTGGGGCTTCCAAGGGATTCTTTGTTCAGGATCTTCATTGCATGTTCTGTGTTGCTGCACCATTTTTTCAGGACTTGATGACCTGGGAACAGCCTCTGGGGGTCCAGAAACTTTCCGTTGGAGTCGGTCAGCAGGACCGCCTGAGGGGCTGGTTTTTCAGACTGGGTAGCAGTAGTCTGGGCAGGACTCGACTGATGGCTGGTTGTTGGCTGGGTTTCTGGGATATGTTGTGTGGCAGGAGCGGGGTTTGAGGCTTTCGGTGTGTCCTCGTGTGGGGGGGCATCTGACGGGTTCTGCGTCCCTGTGTGTGAGGACTGGGTAGCGGTAGTCTGGGCAGGACTCGACTGAGGGCTGGTTGTTGGCTGGGTTTCTGTGGTGAGCTGTGTGGCAGGAGCGGGGTTTGTGGCTTTCGGTGTGTCCTCGTGTGGGGTGGCATCCGACGGGTTCTGTGTCCTTGTGTGTGTTGTTTTTTGGACCTTAAGAGGTTTGTGTTGCCTGCTGAGCCTTTCTACGGCCTCCGTCATTTTGTTTAGTTGGGTATGGAGTTCTTTGATCTTATTTCTTTGTTCCTCTACGGTCTTTCTCAGATTTTGGATGGTGGACTCGTTTTCCATTTTCAGCTGTTTGAGTTCCTCCGTCCAGTTCTTGGTCTGTGTTTCTCTGTATTCGTTGAATTCGAGTTCTAGTTTGGACAGACTCTCTTTCAGCAGTTTGTTTGCGTTGAGAGGTGTGGGGGGGGTGGAGATGGTCAGGGAGGTGTGTGTCTCTGCTGGACTCTCTTCTTCTTCCTCCGCTTGGCTCTCATCATCCTCTGTTCGATTCTCTTTTGCCTCCTGTCCATTGGTCCTATTTGTGTCTGCCTTAGTTTTCAACTGGGGGAATTCCTTTTCGAAGGAGTCCAGACTTTCTACATTCCCCTGTATCATGATCTTTCCTTTTTTGTTGTAGTAGCTTATGGTTAGCAGGGGGTCATCTTTATCTAGATTTCCATCTTTACATATTTTCAGTCTGCCTCCACTGCCAATACCTTCGCTGGAGACGTATGCGTAGTATTTTTGTAAAGTCTCCTTCCATGAGGGAATGGAGTCGGTGTAGAATATGAGGTTGTTCTTCGTCTTAATCCCTTTGTGTGTGGTATAGTCAACGTAGAGGACCTCTGGGTTACTTTTTAGTGTTATGTCCTTGTGTTTTTCCTTTGCTTTATTTTTTGTGCATTGCTCAGGATATTTCATTTCCCTGCTCATTGTAGTCGTTTGTTTTGTCTCAGGTAGATAACTTTTTTTCTCTTTTTTGTGTCGTGTTCCACCTTATCCCACTTTTAGGTCCAAAATTGAGAGTTTTTCAGGGGTTCATCTTTGATATAGCTGCTCTTAAAAGTTTCTCTCTCTCTCTCTCACCGGTTCCTGGTTCGGGTTGTTTATCGTTTCTCTCTGGTTTCTATTCCTTTTTTTTTTTTTTTTTCTTCGGGTTTGTTGTTCTTTTTCTAGGTTAACTAAATTTAGGTAGATCTAGGTATAGCTTTTTTCCTCCGGACCCGGAGTTTTCCTCTCTCTCCTCGCGTCGGTCTCAGGCTGTTTCTGCTCTGGTCCCAGCCCCTCGGCTCGGCTGTGCAGTCCCGTCCCGGCCCGGTGTTTGTCCGAGTTTCTCCGACCCCGGAGTTTCTCGGGTTTCAGGCCCCGGGCTTGCTCTCTCTCCGGGCTTCTGCCCTGGTCCCAGCCCCTCGGCTCGGCTGTGCAGTCCCCGTCCGGCCCGGTGTTTGTTCGAGTTTCTCCGATCCCGGAGTTTCTCGGTTTTCAGGCCCCGGGCTTGCTCGCTCTCCGGGCCTCTGCCCTGGTCCCAGCCCCTCGGCTCGGCTGTGCAGTCCCGGCCCGGCCGAGTCTCTCCGACCCCGGGGTTTCTCGGGTTTCAGGCCCCGGGCTTGCTCGCTGTCCAGGCCCGACCCGATCCGGCACCCCTACCTCTCCACTCGCCTCCCTGACTGGCTCGGGCCGCTCCTCCCGGTCTGGGTCGCCCCCTGCTGCCGTTCGCTCTCCCTCTCTCCGGTGCCTCGCTCGGCCCGGTTCCTCGGGCCTTTCTCCGGCTTCAGGCCCCGTGCTCCGGTTGACAGAGTCACACACCGTTCTCTCTGGTTCTCGCGACCTCGCTCTCTCTCTCTCTGTCCCCGGGCCTCACTGTGTCTCTGGGCCGGTCTCTCGGTCTCGGTGAGCCGGGCTGTGTCCCGGGTGTCTCCGGGCTCGCGGTGTCCTGGTCTCTCTCCCTCGATGTGACTCTCTCTCCCTCGATGTGAACCTCTCTCTCTCACTCTCTCTCTGTACCTCTCTCTCTCTCTCTCTCTCACTCTGTAGCTGTCTCTCTCTCTCTCTCACTCTGTACCTCTCTCTCTCTCTCACCTCTCTCTCTCTCTCGGACTCTCTCTCTCTCTCTCGGACTCTCTCTCTCTCGGACTCTCTCTCTCTCTCTCTCTCTCACTCTCTCTCTCGGACTCTCTCTCTCTCTCTCTCGGACTCTCTCTCTCTCGCGGACTCTCTCTCTCTCTCGGACTCTCTCTCTCGGACTCTCTCTCTCTCTCGGACTCTCTCTCTCTCTCGGACTCCCTCTCTCTCTCGGACTCCCTCTCTCTCTCGGACTCCCTCTCTCTCTCGGATTCCCTCTCTCTCTCGGATTCCCTCTCTCTCTCGGACTCCCTCTCTCTCTCGGACTCCCTCTCTCTCTCGGACTCTCTCTCTCTCTTGGACTCTCTCTCTCGGACTCTCTCTCTCTCTCGGACTCTCTCTCTCTCTCTCGGACTCTCTCTCTCTCTCGGACTCTCTCTCTCTCTCGGACTCTCTCTCTCTCGGACTCTCTCTCTCTCTCGGACTCTCTCTCTCTCTCGGACTCTCTCTCTCTCTCGGACTCGCTCTCTCTCTCGGACTCTCTCTCTCTCTCGGACTCTCTCTCTCTCGGACTCTCTCTCTCTCGGACTCTCTCTCTCTCTCGGACTCTCTCTCTCTCTCGGACTCTCTCGGACTCTCGGACTCTCTCGGACTCTCAGACTCTCTCGGACTCTCTCTCTCTCTCGGACTCTCTCTCTCTCGGACTCACTCTCTCTCACACTGTCTCTCTCAGACTCACTCTCTCACATACTCTCTCTCTCTCTCTCTCAGACTCAGTCTCTCACACACTGTCTCTCTCCGACTCACTCTCTCCCACACTGTCTCTCAGACTCACTCTCTCACACACTGTCTCTCTCCGACTCACTCTCTCACACACTGTCTCTCTCTCAGAATCACTCTCTCATACACTGTCTCTCTCAGACTCACTCTCTCACACACTGTCCCTCTCAGACTCACTCTCTCACACACTGTCTCTCTCAGACTCACTCTCTCACACACTGTCTCTCTCAGACTCACTCTCTCACACACTGTCTCTCTCAGATTCAGTCTCTCACACACTGTCTCTCTCAGACTCACTCTCTCACACACTGTCTCTCTCAGCCTCAATCTCTCACACTGTCTCACTCAGACTCACTCTCTCACACATATATAAGATAGGAGCAGGAGTAGACCATTCGGCCCCTCGAGACTGCTCCGCCATTAAATGAGATCATGGCTGATCATCCAAATTCAGTACCCTGTCCCTGCTTTCTCCCCATATTCCTTGATGCCTTTAGCCTTAAGAAATATATCTAACTCCTTCTTGAATATATTTAATGAATTAGCCTCCACTGCCTTCTGTGGTAGAGAATTCCACAGGTTCACCACTTTCTGGGTGAAGAAATTCCTCCTCATCTCAGTCCTAAATGGCTTACCCCTTATCCTTCGCCTGTGACCCCTGGTTCTGGACTCCTTGGCCATCGGGAACATCTTCCTGCATCTAGTCTGTCCAGTCCTGTTAGAATTGTATATGTTTCAATGAGATACCCTCTCGTTCTTCTAAACTGCAGCGAGTATAAGCCCAATCGATCCAATCGCTCCTCATACGTCATTCCTGCCATCCCAGGTATCAGTCTGGTGAATCTTCACTGCGCTCCCTCCATGGCAAGAACATCCTTCCTGAGATAAGATGACCAAAACTGCACACAGTACTCAAGGTGAGGTCTCACCAAGGCCCGGTACAACTGCAGCAAGACATCCTTGTTCCTGTACTCGAATCCTCTCACTACGAAGGCCAACATACCATTTGCCTTCTTAACTGCATGCTGCACCTGCATGCTTACCTTCAGCGACTGGTGCACAAGGACACCCAGGTCTCCTTGCACTTCCCCTTCTCCCAATCTATTGCCATTCAGATAATAATCTGCCTTCCTGTTTTTGCCACCAAAGTGGATAACCTCGCTTTTATCCACATTGTACTGCATCTGCCATGCTTCTGCCCAATCACCCAACCTGTCCAAATCATACTGGAGATTCTCGGCATCCTCCTCACAGCACACATGCCCACCCAGCTTTGTGTCGTCTGCAAACTTGGAGATAATACATCTAGTTCCCTCGTCTAGCTCATTTATATATATTGTGAATAGCTGGTCTCTCACGGTCTCTCTCAGACTCACTCTCTCACACAGTCTCTCTCTCAGACTCACTCTCTCACACACTGTCTCTCTCAGACTCACTCTCTCACACACTGTCTCTCTGAGACTCACTCTCTCACACACTGTCTCTCTCAGACTCACTCTCTCTCACACTGTCTCTCTCAGACTCACTCTCTCACACACTGTCTCTGTCAGACTTACTCCCTCACACACAGCCTCTGGGTCTCTCTCTCACACACGGTCTCTGTCAGACTCTCACTTCTTAGGCAGTCCCTTGGAGCAGAGGATGATTTGCTTCATTACTGATAATTAGTTCTCAAGTAACTGATGAGTCCAATGCAGGACCTACAGTCTCTGTCACAGGTGGGGCAGATAGTGCTTGAAGGGGTGGGTGGGTGTGGTGCCTGGGTTGACGTGCACTCCTTCCACTGTTTGCGCTTGGCTTCCGCTTGCTCCCGTCGAAGAGACTCGAGGTGTTCGGCGCCTTCCCGGATGCTTCTCCTCCACTTTGTCTGGTTTTGGGCCAGGGATTCCCAGGTGTCGGTGGGGATGTTGCACTTTTTCAAGGAGGTTTTTAGGGTGCCCTAGAAGCGTTTCCTCTGCCCACCTGGGGCTCCCATGCCGTGTCGGAGCTCCGAGTAGAGCGCTTGTTTTGGGAGTCTCGTATCGAGCATGCGGACGATGTGGCCCATCCATCGGAGCTGATCGAGCGTGGTCAAAGCTTCAATACTGGGGATGTTGCCTGATCGAGAACACATACATTCATGCGCCTATCCTGCCAATGGATTTGCAGGATCTTGCGGAGGCAGCGTTGGAGGTACCTCTCCAGGGCTTTGAGTTGCCTGTTGGACATGGTCCATATCTCTGAAGCATACAGGAGGGCGGGAATCACGACTGCTCTGTAGACCATGAGCTTGGTGCCGGGTTCGACGTCCTGGTCTTCAAACACTCTCTTCCTCAGGCGACCGAAAACTGCACCGGCAAACTGAAGGTGGAGTTGGACTTCATCACCTGCCTCTGAGTCTCACTCTCTCACACACCATCTCTCAGAGTCACTCTCTCACACACTGTCTCTTTTAGACTCACTCTCTCACACACTGTCTCTCTCACAGTCTCTCTCAGACTCACTCTCTCACACACCATCTCTCAGACTCACTCTCTCATGCACTGTCTCTTTTAGACTCACTCTCTCACACACTGTCTCTCTCAGACTCACTCTCTCTCAGACCCACTCTCTCTCAGAAGGTTGTGATTTCAAGTCCCATTCCAAAGACTTGAGCACATAAAGCTATGCTGACACTCCAGTGCAGTGCTGAGGGAGTTCTGCACTGTCGGAGGTGCAGTCTTTCAGATGAGACGTTAAACCGAGATCCCGTCTACTCTCTCAGGTGGATGTGAATGATCCCATGGCACTATTTCGAGGATGACCAGCGGTCCTGGCCAATATTTATCCCTCAACCAACATAACAGAAACAGATTATCTCGTCATTATCACATTGCTGTTTGTGGGAGCTTGCTGTGCACTAATTGGCGGCTGCGTTTCCCACATTACAACAGCAACTCCACTTCAAAAGTACTTTCTTTGTTATTATAGCGAGTGTCAGATATTCCTATCGCACTTTTGCCCTGAATTACATTGAATTTACAGCACAGAAACTGGCCATTGGGTCCAACTGGTCTATCGTGGTGTTTGTGATTGACACAAGCCTCCTCCCAGCCCTCTTCACCTCACCTTTCAGCATCTCCTTCTATTCCTTTCACCCTCAGCTGCTGATCAAGCTGCCCCTCAAATGGGCCTGTGCTGTTCGCCTCAACCGCTCCTTGTGGGAGCGAGTTCCACATTCTAACCACGCTCTGGGCAAAGAAGTTTCTCCTGAATTCCCGGTGGGATTTATTAATGGCCAGCTTGTATTTATGGAGCCTAGTTCTGGTCTCCCCCCACAAGTGGAAGAATCTCTCCACGTCTACCCTATCAAACCCTTTCATAATCTTATAGATCTCTGAGCTCACCCCTCAGCCCTCTCTTTTCTACAGGCCTGTTCTGCCTTTCCTGATAATTATAGCCTCTTAGTTTTGGGATCCTCCTTGTAAATCTATTTTGCATCTTCTTCATTGTCTCTCCATCCATTTTATAATATGGAGACCAGAACTGTGAAATTAAAGTAAAATGTGGTCTAACCAAGGTTCAATACAAGTTTAACAAATCTTGTCTGCTTTTCAATTCGATCCCTTTAGAAACTAACTCAAGGGCTTGGTTTGTTTTTTTTGACCTTATTAACCTGGGTCGCTACTTTTAGTGATTTGAGTATCTGTCCCCCAGATCACTTTGATCATCTGCCCCAGTTAGACTATTAATTTCCAAGCAGTCTGTGGCCTCCTTATTCTTCCTTTGAAAATGTAAAATCTCTCGCTTATCTATATTGAAATTAATTTGACAATTACACGTCTATTCTGCAAGTTTATTAATGTTCTCTTGTATTTTCTTGCAGTCTTTCTCAGTATTAACTAAACTCCCCCAATTTGGTGTCATCTGCAAATTTTGAAATTGTATTTCCGTTTCCCGAGTCCAAATCGTTTGTGTAAATTGTGAACAGTGGTCCCAGCACTGATCCTTTTGGAACACCACTTCCCAACATTTTCCAGTCAGGGTAGCTCCCCTTAACCCCGACTCTCTGTTTTCCATTCTGCAGCCAGCTTGCTATCCATTCTGCTACCGGTCCCCTGACTCCACATGCTCTGACCACAGTCATGAGTCTACGATGCGGTACCTTATCGAAGGCCTTTGGACAATCCTAATCTATTACATCTACTGTATTATCCTTGTCTTCTCTTTGTTACTACTTCACAGAATTGAATAAGGTTAGTCATGCATGACCTTCCCTTTTGAAATCCATCCTGACCATTCTTTATTACATTTTCTGTTTCCACATGTTTTTCTACTGTGGGTACATTGCAGGATATTGTCATACATCCTTATTGGCCGTATGTGGGGGTAACATAGATATTGTTGACATGAATCAACTGAGCGGCCTGCGGTTGGCGCTGTCCAGGGAGAGTATGAAAACTCGGGCACGGGCCCAACTTGCGCAGGACATACTTAACAGGAACTAGTGAAGGACACAACTGGACCTCCATCTTGTAAAACATTTGATTAAAGCTTTGTTTAATGCTTAGACCAAGTGCCCAGTAGTTTTCTTACGTCAATTATCATATTGCTTTCCCTGTTCTGTGGGGGTATTGTATGATATGGGATATACCTCAATCATCCATTGCCTTTATTACCTCTAGACTTAACGATTCCAATGCTCTCCTGGCCAGCGTCCCACCTCCCCTCCGTAAACTTGAGGTCATCCAAAACTCTGCTGCCCGTGTCCAAATTGCACCAAGTCCCGTTCACCCATCATCCCTGTGCTCGCTGACCTACATTGACTCCCGGTTAGGCAACGGCTCAGTTTAAAATTCTCATCCTTGTTTTCAAATCCCTCCCGGGCCTCACCCCTCCCTATCTTTGTAATCTCTTGCAGCCCCACAAAACTCCCTCCGAGGTATCTGTGCTCCTCTAATTCTGGCCTCTTGAGCATCCCTGATTTTAATCACTCCTCCATTAGTGGCCGTGCCTTCAGCTGCCTCGGCCCTAAGCTCTGAATTTCCTCTCTAAACCTTTCTACCTCTCTTTCCTCCTTTAAACCTTTGAACAACATTTTGGCCATTTACCCTAATGTGGCTCGGTGTCAAATTTTGTCTGAAATGCTCCAGTGAATCATCCTGGGAGTTTTTACCATTTTTACTACGTTAAAGATGCTTTATAAATACAAGTTGTTGTTGTATTGCCCTCATGTCAAAGCTTTGTAGAATATTGTCATATATCCCCATTGCCCTTATTGTGGTATTGGAGGATATTGTCATATATCCCTATTGCCCTTATTCAGGTATTGGAGGATATTGTCATATATCCCTGTTGCCCTTATTGAGGTATTGGAGGATATTGTCATATATCCCTGTTGCCCTTATTGAGGTATTGGAGGATATTGTCATATTTCCCTGTTGCCCTTATTGAGGTATTGGAGGATATTGTCATATATCCCTACTGCCCTTATTGAGGTATTAGAGGATATTGTCATATATCCCTACTGCCCTTATTGAGGTATTGGAGGATATTGTCATACATCCCCATTGCCCTTATTGAGGTATTGGAGGATATTGTCATATATCCCTATTGCCCTTATTGAGGTATTGGAGGATATTGTCATATATCCCTATGGCCCTTATTGAGGTATTGGAGGATATTGTCATATATCCCTATTGCCCTTATTGAGGTATTGGAGGATATTGTCATACCTCCACATCAGGGCAATAGGGATATATGAGAAACACAGGACATAGAAACAGGAAGAGGCCCTTCAGCCCATCGAGCCTGTCCCTCCATTCAATGAGATCGAGGCTGATCTGTGTCCTAACTCCATCCACCCGACTTAGCTCCAGATCCCTTAATACTCTTGGCGATGATAAATCTCTCGACCTCAGATATGAAATTATTATTTGAGCCGACATCGACTGCTGTTTGTGGGAGAGGGTTCCACACTTCTACCACCCTTTGTGTGAAGACGTGTTTCCTAAATTCTCTCCTGAATGGCCTGGCTCTGATTTTAAGGTTATGACCCCTTGTCCGAGACTCCTCCACCAGTGGAAAAAGGTTTTCTCTATCTATCCGATCAATTCCTTTCAAAATCCTGGAAACCTCAATCAACTCGCCCCTTAACCTTCTATATTCCAGGAATAGAAGCCAGGTTTCTGTAATCTCTCCGTATAATTTAACCCTTGGGCCCTGGTAACAATCTCCAAGGCCAGGATATCCTTCACAAGGTGCGGTGCCCAGAACTGTACACAGTGCTCCAGATGTGATCTAACCAGGGCTTTGTATAGATCGAGCAATCCCCCTTGTATTCTGGCCCTCTCGATATAAAGGCTCACATTCCATTGGCTTTGTTGATTATTTTTTGTACCTGATCACTATATTTTAGTGATCTCTTTACACAAACCCCTAAATGTCTTTGGACCTTCACTGTTCCCAGCTTTCCACCATTTAAACAATACTCACATCTGTCTTTCTTTGGTCCAGAATGGATGACCTCACATTTAACTGTGTTGAAATCCACCTGCCTCAGTTTTGCCCACTCAGTTAATCTATCAATGTCTCTTTGTAATTTTATGCTCCCCTCTACACTACTTACTGTGCCACCTATCTTTGTGTCATCGGCACACCTGGATATATGGCTCTCTATTATGTTATCCCTGTCATTAATAAATATAGTGAATAGTTGAGAACACAGCACAGATTCTTGTGGACACCACAAGGCACTTCCTTCCAATTCGAGTACATTCCCATTATCCCTACTCTCTGTCTTCTACCACCTGACCAATCTCCCAACCAGGCCAATAATTTGCCTTCAATTCCATGACCTTTAATTTTAGCTAACAGTCTCTTTTACGGAACCTCATTGAATCCCTTCTGGAAGTCCATATACAACACATCCACAGACATTCCCCTGTCTACTACTTCAGCTAATTCCTCAAAATTAAATGAGGTTCATTAGACATGACCTGCCCTCTACAAATCCATATTGCCTCTCTCTAATCAGCTCACATTTCTCTCCGTGCTCAGTCACTTTGTCCTTGGCTGTAGGAGATTGTCATGTATTCCTATCTCCCGTGTGGATGTATTACAGGATATTGTCAAACATCCTTTTTCTCCAATACAAGTTCAAGGTGAAGGGAAACAGTGAAAAAACCTTTGATTATATCTTTATTGAACCAAGTCAATCAGATACTGAAATATAACCCCTTCCATGCAGTGTATATGAGATATCGGCCCCAATAAAACTCACACACCCCAGAGATACCGGCTTTGCTCCTCAAAGAGTCGATTTGAAGAGTTCCCCTTTTTTATTACTCTGAGCTTCAGATTGCTGTATTCTTATATTTTTCATATTGGGACACGTGTGGGAATCCTAAACCATCACTCCCTCCCTGTGTGTATCCTGATGATACAGTGGTTCTCATTTGTTCGGGAAGCCTTGAATGTTTGATCGCTTCCAACCTTTATTGCAAAGACAACGTTTGTCTCTTCTCCACACGAGCAGTCGAAATTCCTGCTTCACACTCCCCCCTGCTGTGATAAAAGTCTGTCCCTTTCAGTGTGTGTCTTTCTCTCGTGTGTTTTAAACTTGCTCAATCCGGATGGACGACCCGGCATCGAACTCGGCACCAGCTAAGAACACGGCAACGGCACACCCAGCCTCGTCGAACCTGCAAAGTCCTCCTCACCAACATCTGGGGAATTGTGCCAGAATTGGGAGAGCTGTGACACAGACTAGTCAAGCAACAGCCTGACATAGTCATAATCACAGAATCATACCTTTCAGCCAATGACCCAAACTCCTCCATCACTATCCCTGGGTATGTCCTGTCCCACCGGCAGGACAGACCCACCAGGGGTGGCGGCACTGTGGTATACAGTCGGGAGGGAGTGGCCCTGGGAGTCCTCAACATTGACTCCGGACCCCATAAAAGTCTCGTTGCTTCAGGTCAAGCATGGGCAAGGAAACCTCCTGCTGATTACCACCTACCGCCCTCCCTCAGCTGATGAATCAGTGCTCCTCCATGTTGAACACCACTTGGAAGAAGCACTGAGAGTAACAAGGGCACAGAATGTACTCTGGGTGGGGGACTTCAATGTCCATCACCATGAGTGGTTCGGTAGCACCACTACTGGCCGAGTCTGGAAAGACATATCTGCCAGTTTGGGCCTCCGGCAGGTGGTGAGAGAACCAACATGAGGGAAAAACCTATTTGACCTCGTCCTCACCAATCTACCTGTCGCAGATGGATCTTTCCATGACAGCATTGGCAGCAGCGACCACCGCACAGTCACTGAGGAGACGAAGTCCCGTCTTCACACCGAGAACACCCTCCATCGTGTTGTGTGGCACTACCACCATGCTAAATGGGACAGATTCAGAACAGATCTAGCAGCTCAAAACTGGGCATCCATGCGGCGCTGTGGGCCATCAGCAACAGCAGAATAGTATTCAACCACAATCTGTACCACCAAGGCCTGGCCTGGTTCAATAAGGAGTGCAGAAAACCATGCCAGGAGTAGCAGCAGGCATACCAAAAATGAAGTGCTAAAAAGCGGAAGCAGCATGCTATAGACAGGGTGAAGTGATCCCACAATCAATGGATCAGACCAAAGCTCTGCAGTCCTGCCACATTCAGTCGCGAATGATGGTGGACAATTAAACAACTAACGGGAGGAGGAGGCACCATGAATATCCCCATCCTCAATGATGGCGGTGCCCAGTACATGAGCGCAAAAAACAAGGCTGAAGTGTTTACCACCGCGTTTATCACCATCTCACCCCCTCTCTCCTCCCCCTCTCTCTCCCTCCCCCTCTCTCCCTCCCCCTCTCTCTCCCTCCCCCCTCTCTCCCTCCCCCCTCTCTCCCTCCCCTCCCCCCCCTCCCCTCCCCTCTCCCCTCCCCTCCCTCCCCTCTCCCCTCCCCTCTCTCTCCCTCTCCCTCCACTCTCTCTCTCTCCCTCCACTCTCTCTCCCTCCACTCTCTCTCTTCCTCCCCTCTCTCACTATCCCCATCTCATCTCTCCCCTCTCCCACTCCTCTCTCCCTCCCCCACCCCCCTCTCTCTCCCTCACCCCCCTCTCTCTCTCTCCCTCCCCCCCTTCTCTCTCTCTCCCCCCCTCCTCCCCCCCTCTCCTCCCCCCTCTCCTCCCCCTCCCCCTCTCCTCCCCCTCTCCCTCCTTCCCTCCCCCTCCCCCTCTCTCTCCCTCCCTCCCTCCCTCTCTCCCTCCCCCCTTTCCCTCCCGTCCCTCTCTCTCCCTCCTCGCTCTCTCTCTCCCTCCCCCCTCTCTCTCTCTCCCTCCCCCCTCTCTCTCTCTCCCTCGCTCCCTCTCTCTCCCACGCTACGATTCACACTGTTGTCTCCCTATTTTGTCCAGTTTTAGATGTGGCCGTGTATTAATACTGTGTAATGTCGATGTAATGAGTAGACTCTGAGCACAGAGCTTCCTGTGGGGAATTGGGGGGATGAACACCAGCAGACTCTGCAGGAATTCCCACTGGGAGCACAAATTCATAACATCTACTAGTTTATGTCGATTAGATTTGATTGGCTTTCAGGGAAATAATTTTACATCAATTTAAACATCAACTCACAGCTGTATGACGGGGTTAATTATGAGGTCATTATCAGCAGTGAGGTCATCAGCTGGCAGGTCAGGTGACCGCTTGAGCCACAAGGCATCACAACCCGACCTGTGACTGGACTCAGAGCCGAAACCCTGTCACAATGGCCTTTTCAAATCAACTTACTGGCTGCTGGAAAACACAGCCGGTAAACTTTGTGTTTGACCGCGAGGAGAGCGAGTGAGAGATTTACAAAACACAATCACATCGTGTGAAGATCAGTGAGTAAAGGCTGAGAGCTCTGTGCTCCAGCAGACCGTGAGTTTATCAATAGGAGCTAGGCCGAGAAATTCCTTTCCCCGAGAATGGGTGCGGGGATCGGGATGGGCTCGCAACCCAGGCCCGTTCGGAGGACTGCAGGCAGTTTGCCAACTTCATGCTGCCGACACTACTGAGCGTCTGAACACTGAGCACGGGGGGCGAATAACGCCAAGGGCGCGGGTTCGATCACCGGACGGGCCATCAGCCTAATTTTACGGTTTTTGCGAAAATATAAAATACAAACTTTATAAGGAAGCCAATGTACACAGAATCTCACGGGGGATTTATTTGGATTAACATCCATTGCACCTTTGCCACCGGGGCTGAGAGACACATCTTTCTGTTTATTTGTCTTTCTGGGTTTGCTGTTGAAAGTTGAACAGGCGGCCTGTTCCCGATAATGGTCACAGGAAGGTGAGAGACAGACAGAGCGGCTCTGACCCCGCGAGATGGGCAAAAGGCTTCAGTTCAGGACAAATGCATCAATGAATTGTTCGCCCAGCACCGAGAGAGACAACATCCAGAGAAAAACACAGGAGGAAATCGATTTCAAGTGGATGCCTTCCCGCACTTGGTGCCGTGCTTTCGCGAACACGTCTGTTGTGTTCATAAGTAAAAAATATAATTTTGTCCGAACAGTTTGCCTGGCGCGAAATGATCTGAATTGCAAAGGAGCAGGCAGGAAAAACTGTGTTGCTGGCAGGCGGCTTGCTGCAGCTTCCCTGGTGGTCTAGTGGTTAGGATTCGGCGCTCTCACCGCCGCGGCCCGGGTTCGATTCCCGGTCAGGAAACAGTGCGTTTTCGGTCTGTTTGAATTGCCACCACACAACTTTCCACACCACTGCTGAATATCACTCTTCATGCAGCGATACCAAATACACCGGTTTCAAAGTCAGCAGGAATTGATTTCTGTCAACTTTTACACTGGCTGACTTTAAATGTTGCCAACATTTAACTGCAGCTCACAGTGTCAGGGCAGTCACAGTTTTTATCAGTCTTCCGTGTATCTTCTTGCCCACTGCATCTCCCGAACAAACTTACCTTATCACAGGCACGGCTATCAATCAATTCATTGCCAGTGTGAAAAATGCAATATTTGAAACTTAGCAACGTGTGCAAGACTGGAATCAGAGAGTCCGTGGCCCGTGATAACTTGAGCATTAAGATGTTCATTAGCCCTTCCTGTATTGCTCAGTAGCCCACTGTGTGAGGAACTAAGAACCACGGGCATTTTCACTTCTGTGTCGGGCTCAGCACCATACCTGCAGCTGAAGATTGAACTTGATTTGGCTCGTGATCAGTGCGGCTCAGTGAGACTTCGGCCCGTCTCTCCCTTCACAACCCATCAATGTGGAGAAAAGAACAGGGAATTTTACACATGTGTTGTGCTCTGTAACTTTATTTGAACATGTCATTGCATTTCACGCTGTGTCCAACACAGTGAGGTCCCCCGTGCTGTGTCAGCATTGTATCTTTATCAACACTGCAGCTTTACATTAACACAACCTGAGCTCCGAGATCTGGTCGGGTCACATTGCCCGAAGTGAGGAATGAGCGAGAGGGGCAATGCCGCCCAGGGTTAGAGAATGCTCCAAAAGAACGACAGAATAGGGATTTGATGTGAAGCCGAAATAGCTCAGTTGGGAGAGCGTTAGACTGAAGATCTAAAGGTCCCGGGTTTCGGTAGGTTTTAGTTACTTTCTGTCTCTTTCACTACGAGAGGAGCGAATGAGGAGAAATTTTACGCTCCTGATGCCGCGTTTCCCAAACGAATGGGAGTGAAACCACATCGGACATGCTGGATCCGGCTCCAACCGTCCGCTGCAGGTTCGAATCCAGTCGGGGTGCCGCCGTCTGCTCTTATACCGGAGCAGTGTTTGTGGGAGGGGCTGTGGTGCGATAATAAATTTTAGATGATGTTTGTTCGACCATAGAGCTGTCTTTCTGTTACTTTCGATTAACACACTGCCCAGTTGTATAAAGGAACAGTTAACAATGTTTAAGCGATGTGGTGTGTTCAATGTTTGTGCCGTAACTCGGTCACCCAGTGTGAGCTTGAAAGACAATCTCCCAGCCTGGGCTCGAGCCTGCCCAAGCAGAGCATTGTGGCCGGTTAGCTCAGTTGGTGAGAGCGTGGTGCTAATAACGCCAAGTTAGCGCGTTCGATCCCCGTACGGGCCATCGGAACATTTTTATAATTTTACGCTTTTCCCGCACATTTAAAATACAAACGTTATAAGGACGCCAATGCACACAGAATCTCCCGGGGGATTTAATTGGATTAACATCCATTGCACCTTTGCCACCGGGGCTGAGAGACACATCTTTCTGTTTATTTGTCTTTCTGGGTTTGATGTTGAAAGTGGAACAGGCGGCCTGTTCCCGATAATGGTCACAAGCAGGTAAGAGACAGACAGAGCGGCTCTGACCCCGCGAGATGGGCAAAAGGCTTCAGTTCAGGACAAATGAATCAATGAATTGTTCGCCCAGCACCGAGAGAGACAACATCCAGAGAAAAACACAGGAGGAAATCGATCAATCTAAAACGTTATAAATAATTCCCATACTTGATGTCTGTCTATTCAATCGCTAATCCTTCAGTGCCAGAAAATAACTCCTGATTAAATCGTTCAGTTCGAGAATGGCAGCGGAAAGTAACTCGAATGAATTGAAAACTGTCGAATCCCGGGATTGAATCCGGGACCATTATTAAATCTGTGGAGAGAAAAACAGAGTTAACGTTTCAGGTCGATGACCGTTCGTCTGACGTTAACTCTGTTTCTCTCTCTACAGATGCTGCCTGACCTGCTGAGTATTTCCAGTATTTCTGTTTTTATTTCCAATTTCCAGCATCCGCAGTATTTTGCTTTTGTACTTTTATAAATCTTCAAGTCGCTCCTCCCCACTGAGCTATTGCGTTTACGGAGCAACCTACAGTGTGTCATCCTCTCGGAGGGAAAGGGAAGGGTTTGTGTCCTGAACCCGCTGCGTTTACATCAAGCATCGAATTCACCTGCAGGCTGGAGGAGCAGAGGAAGCTGGAGGGAAAGAAGTGATAGGAGCAGAAGGAGAAGACATTGGAAACTGGCAGAATCTTGTGTCTGACTGTTGTTTCAAATGATGCAGGGCAGCCCTGCGTGGATTTGCAGTTTTCCCAGGAGCTGCATTGTTCGGTGCGTGCATTTTAGACATGGAAACATGTACATCAGGAGCTTGTGCTAATAGTTCACCTCACTGCATTTCAGGTAGATGCCTACCCGCACTTGGTGCTGTGGTTGCGCGAACATGTCTATTGTGTTCTCACCTAAAATGTCATTTTGTAGACACAGTTTGCCTGGCGTGATATATTTAAAAAGTGGACTTAGACTGAAATGGACGGGGTTGCTGCGGTGGGTGAAATATGGTGACGATCTATGGTTATTATCCAAGGCAACGCTGCAGGATCCTTTAACGAGCTCCCATGGATCCACTGAAACCAGCCGAATGTGCAGCTTTGAGAGGGGCTTTCTGCACCGTCAGGGTAGGAAACGGGAGTGAGGGCGGGACACTGTCGGCATCTGTGCTGAGTGTGAGTCTGTGCAGCATTGTACAGAGAAAATATACGGGTTCTGCGAGATTTTTCACTTTATTGAAATTTAACCACAAGATCAGTTGTTCCTTTTTTATATATTAATTCAATTTTAATGGGGAACGTTTTCAAAATGTTTCCTTCCGGTTACAAACCGGGTAATTTTCCCGTGTTATGCGACCGTGCTAACCACTACACTACGGAAACTCTGCCATTGGTTGGGCCAAGAACATCACAGAAGAGAACTGCGATCTGCAAACGCAGGTCCGGGATTAACTTTTGCATTAATACACTTTATTATCTGAATTTGACAAAGCTCAATAAACTCTTTAAAAAGGTGAACAATTCTTCTAATTGACGAATCAACTTTCTGTTTCAGACTGAAGGAAATCCTAACATGGCCACCGAGTGACAGGCAAAACTTTCATAAGTGTTTTGTCTTTTGCTTGTGATGAATTTTCACCAGTTCTCATTTTACAGACGGTATTTGAGGAGTTGGTTAAAAATGTTCAGTGTTTGTCACACCGGGAATCTGGTGCAGCCGTTGTTCAGTTTAACAGGGACCGACAATTGTCACCGCTTTTACACAGGGGAAGAAACTCGCCCCTGGAGGTTCACCTGGAGCAAGTTCCAAAATCATTCATCCCGCCCTGGAGCGGAACCGGGGGCATTTCGCGTGTAAGGCGAGCGTGATAATTGCTGCAGTCCCGAAACCTCTGCTCAGTTTGTCAGCCGCGAGTCAGAAGGATGTGTTAAGGGAGAAGGTGACCCGCTGACTCACCTCTCTCTGCACTGATTGAGATTGTGTCGCTTCTCCGTCAAACAACATCACTTCTGTCCCACACTAAAAGCTCTCAATCCTTCTCCTCCGCTCGCTTTCTATTCAAGTAATTGGACAATGAATCAGTAATAAGGTTCCCTCGGGGTTTTGCTGGTGGATTTACTGATAAACCGGGGAACTGAGAGGAAACTGGAGCACAGGCAGGGTCCTTGCGACAGACCAGTCCGGCTAGCCCAGTCGGTGGAGTGTCGGATACTTCATCCCCACGGTGGGGATTTTGCGCTTAAAATTTTTGGGCTGATTTTAAAGGCGATTCCCAGCTCGGTCAATGAGTGTTTCATATAAATGCGGTTCAACAAAATAAGAAAATCTCTCCTTGATTCCGGAATCTTGTCTCTCTCCAGCCGCTCGCTGATAAAGATTGAACTGACTTTAATTTCACCTTGGCTCGGGGTCAGTGCGGCTCAGTGGGACTTCGGCCCGTCTCTCCCTTCACAACCCATCAGGGCCGAGAAAACAACGGGGAATTTTACACACGTGTTGTGTTCTGTAACTTTTTATAAACACTTCAGTGTATTTCACTATGTCCAAGACTGTGAGGTCTTCCCTGGTGTGTCAGCTTCCGGTGTTTATAAACACTTCAGATTTCCTGATAATGTTGTTGAATCGCATTTTTTGAAAGAGTCATTGACCGAGAGGTGCCGGGGGATTTAGAGCTGGGGATCGCCGGTGAAACCAGCCCAATAATTTGAAACACAAACCGCCCCTGAGATTAAGAGTCTCAGGCTCTACCGACTGAGCTAGCCGGGCCGGTCTGACCCCGCGCACTGCTTGTGTTACAAACCATGAACCAGTTTCCCCTCAATTCCCAGCTTTACCAGTAAATCGGCCAACAAAAGCCCGAGAGAACCTTATTACTGATACTTTATCCAATCACTTTAATATGTGTTTTCTGGTTAGCAACACTTCTGCCGCCGGAAAATGTTCTCCTTGTTTACTTTATTAAAACTCTTCATGACATTGAACACGTCGACAAAATCTCCCCTTATCTTCTCTGCTCTGAGGAGAACAACCTCTTCTTCTCCACTACTCCACGGAACTGAAGTCCCGCATCCATCCTAAAGCGCAGTGCCCGAATTACACACAATACTCCAAAGGTTTGAAATAACTTCGTTCCTTTTGCCCTCTATGCCTCTGTCTGTAAAGCCCAGGATTCCGTTTGTTTTTCTAACACAGGACAAAATGCTGCGGATGCTGGAAGTTTGAAATAAAAACAGAATTCGCTGGAAATACTCAGCAGCTGTGAATGGTAGGCGAGTTGGAAAAAAGCGAATTGGCCTCAAAAATGCTGTATAAGGGTTTCATGCTGCAATGGGGAGCATTCTGGACTTTGAATCCAGCGATCTGAGTCTCGGTGGAACCAGGTTTCTTCTTGTCCCAGCTGGGGACAAATAAAACAAATTTTGATCGCAACTGTGTGATTGGCTGCTCAGCAGTGGCAAAGTGTAGACGCTGAAGGTGTGGATGAGAAAAGGCCGGGCCAAAATGGAATGGTGGAGTTAAAATTGTCCAGTTCTTCCAATATTGCTGCTGGACGGGGTTTGCAAGTAGCCTTGAGAGGGCAGTGATGTATCGCCATTGCAGTGCTGGTCCCCGACACATACTCCGTTCCCGAGCCACCGACTTCATCCCAATCCCTGGCCACTGAGACTGAACCAGACAGCTTGCAACCTTGGTATTTGTCCCCGAGATGAGCTTCTGCCCAAGACGGTCTACTTCCACCTCCGTATCATCGCCCGACTCTGCCTCAGCTGATCTGCTGCTGAAACCCTCATCCTTGCCTTTGTCACCTCCAGACTTGACGATTCTAATGTACTCCTGGAAGGCCTCCCATCACCCTCCCCCCATAAACTTCAGCTCATCCAATCCTCTGCTGCCCGTATCCTAACTCGCACCATGTCCCGTTCACCCATCACCCCGGGTCTCACTCGCCTACATTGGCTCCCTTCAGGCGACAGTTCAGTTTTCAAATTCTCGTCCTTGTTTTCAAATCCCTCCATGGACTCGCCTCCCCCTATCTCTGTAACCTTCTCCAGCCCTACACCCTCTGAGATCTCTGCACTCCTCCAATTCTGGGCTCTTACACATCCCCGATTTTAATCCTTCCACCATCTGCGGTGGTGGGATTGTGAGCTCAGGTCTCCAGATCATCATGAAGTCTGCGGCTGAGGAACAGTTTGTGGCGGGACCAGCACTGCAATGGCGATTCATCGCTGCCCCCTCAAGGCAAACTTCTCCACCAGCAAGCACCGGACAATTTTCTCCCCACCATTCCACTATTCCTCTGGAATACTGGTCGAGTAACAAACTCACTCTGCCGCCCTACCTCATAAATAATTGATTGAAGATTCGTTAATGAGCAGCGCAGTCTGAACCAGGATCTGTTAGAACAGTGAATTCAATGTCAAATCAGGCACAGAAAGCGAAATAAATAGAGCGAAATAAAGGTTGGATTTAGAGAGGGAGAAGAAAAATAGAAAAATGTAAAAACATTTTTATTATATAAAAAATATTCAACAACAATTTATATCTGAAGGAATGAGATTCCACACTTATAAAATATATTTTCAGTGCCAGAGAGGTTATTTGGCAGTAATTAAGACTGTTAAAAAGGGCACTTAGACTGAACTGGTCTGAGTTGCGGCGGTGTGTGAAATATGGTAATGACCTATCATTATTAGCAGAGGCGACTCTGCAGGATTATATTAAGATCTCCTGCGGATCCATTGAAACCAGTCGAATGTGCAACTTTGAGAGGGGCTTTCTGCACCATCAGGGCAGGAAACGGGAGTGAGGGAGGGACACTGTCGGTATCTGTGCTAAATTTGAGACTGTGAAGAATGGTGTGGGCTCAGATAATATACGGGCTCTATGAGATATTTTATTTTATTGATATTTAATTACAATATGAATTTTTCCAATTTCATATTTATTCAATTGAAATGGGGAAGGTTTCTTTCCAGTTTTGAACCGGGGTCCATTTATCGAACATAATGCTTGCGCCCGGGATTGAATCAGGGAGTTTGCACTTGTGAGGTGAACGTGATAACCACTACAATATGGAAACCTCTGTTTAGCTAAATATCCAGAAAGAACTGTTCAGCGAGAAGGTGAAATGCTGGATCCCAGATTCTGGATTCATTACCTTTCAGTAACATTTCTCTGGCCGAAACTGCACAAGTCAAGAATGTTCCTTTCAAAGTCATTAAACTCTCGAATTTCCGCGTCGCCCCCGAATCCTCTGAATCAGATGCCTCCAGTTTTTCCACTCAATCAATGTCCCTTTGCAATTCCCTGTTCCCATCCACACTAATTATTGTGCCACTGTCGATCAGTGATAATTGATAGTCAAAGTGATCAGGCCATGCTTGCTCAGTCGGTAGCAGTGCTCCTGGGTTCGTGCCCACGTTGGTTGAAGGTTTTTGTTAAACTTTTTCTTTGTTGCTTTTACGGTAAAGCCTCATGAATTAACCGACAATTTTCTTTGTCACAATGAAAGAAATACTAACTGAGGGAGAGTCAACAGTTCAATAATTTGTACTGTTACCCATATCTCATTTTACACACTGTACTTTAGGAGTCTGGTTTAAAATGATCATTGCTGATGACACCAGGAATCTGGGGAACTTTGGTCAAATTGAACAGGACCAGTTATTTCTACCATGCGCACAAAATAGAAGCAGTTCTGAATTTAAAATCCCATGGTGCTGACATTCAGATTAAACGCAGTCAGCGTTGAAATAAAGTGAAAGAATTTTACAGTGAAAAGATTTGTCAGTAAGTATTTGTGCCTTTAATTAAAGTTTGTGGCTTCTGATTCCCGCTCATGTCTCTTCTTCCTCTGTTGAATAAAAAACAAGGGATTTGACATTTGACTGCACTGCGCCTGATATCTGTGAGCTCATCCTTTATATTGAGCGGTTTTTCACTCCTTGATCGGCGTCAGCTTTAGCTCAGCGGTTACTTCGCAGCACCAACTTAATTCTAAGTTCGAGCCCTGTTTCACCGCGGGCGCTGCCTGGCGTTTTTTTTGTCATTTTCAATCTCCTTATTTTACACCGAAACAAATTGCAGCCGTGATTTTAATTTAGCAGAGTGATATTTTTCGAGGTCACCTTTATATGATTCAATAAGCTATTCTGATCCGTAAGTGTGACCGCGTTCGATTCCCGGTTAGGGAAGTAACTTTGACATCACAGGTTTTAATTAATTAAAGCGAAGAAATTTGAGTAAATAAATAACATGCAACTAATGTGAAAAAATAAGAAATGTTTTAATCGCCATTAATTAACCGACAGCCTTCTTTTGCAGAATGAAAAATATTATAATATGGTGACTGAGTGTCAGTCGAAACTTCAGTCATTTATTTTGCTCTTTGCATGTGCTGAACTGTTAACCCATATCTCATTTTACACATTGTAATTTAGGAGAATAGTTTAAAATGTTCATTGCTTGTGAGAGCAGGGATCTGGGGAAACTTTTGTTAAATTAATCAGGACCGTTTTCTTCACAGAAAAAATATTCTCTGACATAGTTTTTTCAGACCAAACACTGACCGATCTTCCTTAGACCCAAAGTGAATGATCTGACACGTGCCCACATTGAACTGCATTAATCACAGTTCAGGGGAGATTTAATAGAGTTGTTCAAAATTATGGGGGAAACAGTTTCCACTGGCAGGAGGGTCAGCGGGGCTATGGGGGAAGAGCAGCGGAGTGGGACTAATTGGATAGCTCTTTCAAAAATGCTCCATCAATTGTTCATTTTAATCTGCGATTGATAGATTTTTGTTAACCAAAGGTAATAAGGGATGATTCAAGTCAGTGAGACTCTTTATAATTGTTTCAATCATCATTAATCAACCCACAACATTGTGTTGCTCACTACAGGAATTGCTAACAGGTTTACTGGGTGACAGACAAACTGTAATAACTTAATATAGAATCATAGAATCAGACAGCACAGAAGGAGGCCATTCGGCCCATAGTGCCTGTGCCGGCTCTTTGAAAGAGCAATCCAATTATTCCCACTCCCCTGCCCTTTTCCCAAAGCCCTGCAAGTGTTTATTTTTCAATTATTTCCCCTTTGAAAGTTAACATTGAATCTGTTTCCACCACCATGTCAGGCAGAAAAATATTGACATTAATATTATCCAAGTCCCATTTCACACAGTACTTTCCATGCTTTGCATGCCATGAACTTTTATCACTTCTGATTTTACACACTCTAATGTAGAAGATGGTTAAAAATGTTCGGTGCTTGTGACATCAGCCATTGTTAGATTTAAATGGATTTCAGCCGCTTTCCTTGGAAATCTCTGCCCCAAACTGCTGCTGATGCTCATTCGTTGAGTATATTCAAGGCAGAGATCGATAGATTTTTGGACTGTAGTGGAATCAATGGATATGTGGATAGGCAGGAAAGTGGAGTTAAGGTCGATGATCAGCCATTATCTGATTGAATGGCGCAGCAGGCTCGGGAGCCATATGGCCTACTCCTGCTCCTAATTATTTCATTCTTATTTTCTTATGTCCTTTCACAGGAGAGCAAACTCGCCCCTGGACATGCATGAGGAGCAAGATCCAACAAAATGATTCCGCGTATGTGATAGCTCCCACACTGCGGAAACGTCTCCACATTCAGTACCGGGTCAGATGGGAATGCTCAGCGAGCAGGTGAACCGCTGAATCCCACTTTTGAGGGATGTCCCAAAGCGCTTCACAGTGGCGTCAAAAGAAATGAGTTGCACTTAGTAATTAAATATGCAGAATGTCAGAAGTGGGATTTGCACACACGCCTACCAGAAGAGACTGCGACCTAAACGCAGACGCTTTAGACCGCTCCTCAATGCTAGAAAACTCACTTGCTCACTTCTGCATTTAAAATGTTTCAGTCCTGGTGCTTGTTCAATGTTTCTCGAAGGCTCAGTGACTGTGTTATCATCTCCCCTGGGGATTTCCTGAGCCTGTGCTCGGTGTATGGGGAGGTTTGGCCCGGGTCACTGGGGTGGACAATAACAATCTGAGCTCTGGAGCTGGGGAAGAGCGAATAATTAATGGGTTTGTTTCCGTGTCTGAAATGTGCCTTAGATCTGTTGGTGTTAACCGAGGCCGGGGCTGCGAGATATTGCATTTTGTTCACTTTAAATCAGAGGAATATCCGCAGTCAGGAGCTGAAAAGGACCAAGAGCTGAAAAAACACAAGAAAAAAGAGAAGAAATGTCAGCAATTGTGATAAACTCTTCAAAGTGTTTTCTGGTAGTTTAGTGGTTCAATTGCTTTAATCACCATTTATTAACTGATAGCGTTGATTTTGCAGAATGAAATAAATGCTCACACTGAGGGACAGTCGAATCTTCAATAACTAAACTTTAATAATTTGTGAAACTTTATTCATTGATGAAGTTTTATCACCTATCTGATTTTACACACTGTGTATCAATTAATTTCACATAAATAATAGTCTCGAGCATAATGCGCCCGCTCGGGCTCGAAGCGGGGATCTTTCACGTGTTAAGCGAACGCGATAACCGTTAACCTACAACAACTGATACACAACTTCTCCAGAAAGATCTGTTCAGCGAGAAGGTGAAATGCTGAATCCCAGATTCTGGTTTAATTTCCCATCACTAACATTTCTCTGAACAAAACTGCACAAGTCAAAAATGTTCCTTTCAAACTCATTAAAGTCCCTAAATTCCTTCTCCCGAATCTTTTGAATCAGATGCCTCTGATTTTACCCACACAATCTATGTCCCTTTGCAATTTCCTGCTCCCATCCGCACTACTTACTCTGCCACTATATTAGTGTCGTTAACCTTGGTAATATATGCACATAGAAGACTTTTGGATTACCTTTTATGTTCGTTGTCATTCTATTCTCATACCCTGTCTTTTCCCTCTTATTTTCCTTTTCACTTCTCCTCTGAACTTTCTATATTTAGCCTGATTCTCAGATATGTTAGGGTAGTTGAAGCCCCCATTATCACTACTCTATAGTTCATAGTCATAGAGTCAAAACGGCACAGAAGGAGGACATTCGTTCCATCAATTCTGTCCTGGCTCTCAGTGGAGCAATCCAGTCAGTCCCATTCCTGCATTCGATCCCCGTACCCCGGTACGTTTATTTCTCTCAAGTGTCTATCCAGTCTCCACTTGAAAACATTGAGTGTCTCCGTTTCCACCAGTTCTGTCGGCAGCGAATGCCAGGTCCACACCAGTCACTGCATAAAAAAAGTTTACCGAACGTCCCCCCTGTATCTCTTGCCTATTACCTTAAATCTGTGTCCCCGAGTCCATTAACATGAACTAGTGGGAACAGCCTTTCCCCATCTAACCTATACAAGCTCATCATAATCTTGTACACCTCTATCAAATCACCCCATAACCGCCTTTGTCTTTAAATACTCCTGTGCAGCGCCTTGGGAGGAGTTACTACGTGAAAGGTGCTATATAAATATACGTTTTTGTTGTTATAATGAAAACAAATGCAGCTTCTCCAACCTGTCCTTGTAGCTAAGATCCCCCATCACCGTAACCATTCTGGTAAATCCCCTCTGCTCCCTCTCAAGGGCCTTCACATCCTTCCTCAAGTGCAGTGACCAGATCTGGATGCAGTACTCCAGTTGTAGCCTAACCAGTGCTTTATAAAGGTTCCACATAACTTCGCTACCTTTGTACTCATTACCTTTATTTATGAAGCCCAAGATCCCATATGTTTTTTTTAACCACTCTCTCCATATGTCCTGCCACCTTCAACGACCTATGCACATTAACTCCCAGGCTCCTCTGTCCCTGCACACTCTTAAAACTGTGCCATTAAGTGTATATTGCCTCTCACTGTTCCTTCTGCCAAAATACATCACCTCACACTTCTCTGTATTAAATTCCATCCACCACTTGTCTGCCCATTCTGCTAGGCTTTCTATTTCCTGCTGCAGTCGATTGGTATCATCCTCACTGTTTGCTACACACCCACGTTTGGTGTCGTCGGCAAATTTAGAAATTCTACTCTTTATTCCAATATCCAGATCATTTACAAATATCATAAAAGTAATGGCCCCAGCACTGACCCTTGGGGAACCTCCTCCAGTGTGAAAAAACAGCTATTTACCACAACTTGCAGTTTTCTGTCCTTAAGCCAGTTCCTTATCCAAGCTGCCACTGACCACCTATTCCATGAGCATCAATTTTGTTAACCAGCCTTCTATGTGGTACTTTGTCAAACACCTTCCTAAAATCCCTGTGGACAACATCCATTGCATTCCCTTCTGTGCAGTCTTCAGGGAACATCCCCATTTCTGTCCTTATTTTGGATGGAAGGTCATTGATGAAGCAGTTGAAGGTGGTTGGGCCTAGCACACTGCATTTCTTTCTTTTTTAAGCATTTATGGGATCTGGTCGTCGCTGGCAAGGCCAGCATTTATTGCCCATCCCTAGTTGCCCTTGAGAAGGTGGTGGTGAGCCGCATTCTTGAACCGCTGCAGTCCGTATGGTAATAGTGCTCCCACAGTGCTGTTCGGTAGGGAGTTCTAGGTTTTTCACCCAGTGACGATGAAAGATCGATGATATACTTCTACATTAGGAAGGTTTGTGACTTGGAGGGGAACTTAGAAGTGGTGGTGTTCTCATGTGCCTGCTGCCCTTGTCATTCTAGGTGGAAGAGATCGCGGGTTTGGGAGGTGCTGCCGAAGAAGCATTTGCGAGTTGCTGCAGTATATCTTGTAGATGGTACACACTGCAGCCACGGTACACCAGTGGTGGTGGGAGTGAAAGTTTAAGGTGGTGGATGGGGTGCCAATCAAGCGGGCTGCTTTGTACTGGCTGGTGTCGAGCATCTTGAGTGCTGTTGGAGCTGCACTCATCCAAGCAATTGGAGATTATTCCATCACATTCCTTACTTGCGCCTTGTACATGGTGGAAAGGCTTTGAGCAGTCAGGAGGTGATTAACTCGCCACAGAATACCCAGCCTCTGACCTGCTCTTGTTGCCACAGTATTTATGTGGCTGGTCCAGTTAAGTTTCTGGTTAATGGGGACACCAAGATGTTGATAGTGGAGGATTCGGCGATGGTAATGCCATTAAATGTCAAGGGGAGGAGGGTAGACTCTGGCTTCTTGGAGATAGTCATTGCTTGGCACTTCTGTGGCGTGAATGTTACCTGCCACGTATCAGCCCAAGCCTGAACTTCGTCCAGGTCGAGTTGCATGCGGGCATGGACGGCTTCATTATCTGAGGGGTTTTGAATGGCGCTGAACACTGTGCAGTCATCAGGGAACATCCACAAATCTGACCTTATGTTGGAGGGAAGGTCATTGATGAAGCAGCTGAAGATGGCTGGGCCTAGGACACGGCGCTGAGGAACTCCTGCAGGAATGTTCCGGGGCTGTGATGATTGACCTTCAACCACCACAACCATCTTCTTTTGTGCTAGGTATAACATCAGCCAGTGGAGCGTTTTCCCCCTGATTCCCATTCACTTCAGTTTTACTAGGGCTCCTTGATGTCAGACTCGGTCAAATGCTGCCTTGATGTCAAGGGCAGTCAGTCTCACCTCACAATTGGAATTCAGCTCCTTTGTTCATGTTTGGACCCAGGCTGTAATGAGATCTGGACCCGAGTGTTCCTGGCGGAACCCAAACTGGGCATCAGTGAGAATATTATTGGTGAGTAAGTGCTGCTTGATAGCACTGTCGATGACTCCTTCCTTCATGTTTTGATGATTGAGAATAGACTGAAGGGGCGGTAAAGTGCTGGGTTGGATTTGCCCTACATTTTGTGGGCAGTTTTCCACATTGTGGGATAGATGCCAGTGTTGTAGCTGTACTGGAACAGCTTGGCCAGATGCGCGGCTAGTTCTGGAGCACAAGTCTTCAGCACTATTGCCGGGATGTTGTCCGGGCCCATATCCTTTGCTGTATCCAGTGCGCTCAGCCGTTTCTTGATATCACATGGCGTGAATGGAATTGGCTGAAGGCTGGTTTCTTTGATGGTGCGGACCACGGGAGTAGGCCGATATGGATCAACCACTCGGCACTTCTGGCTGAAGTTGTTTGCAAACGCTTCAGCCTTGTCTTTTGCACTCACGTGCTGGGCTTCACCATCATTGAGGATGGGGATATTCTTGGAGCATCCACCTCCCATTAGTTGTTTAATGGTCCACCAACATTCACGACTGGGTGTGGCAGGACTGCAGAGTTTTGATCTGATCTGTTGATTGTGGGATCGCTTAGCCCAGTCTATTGCATGCTGCGTCTGGCATTAAGTCCTGTTTTGCAGATTCCCCAGGTTGGCACTTCATTCTTAGGTACGCCTGGTGCTGCTCCTGGCATGCTCTTCTACACTCGTTGTTGAATCAGGGTTGGTCCCCTGGCTTGGTGGTAATTGTAGAGTGAGTGATATGCCTAGTCATGTGATTACAGATTGTGGTGGAATACAATTCTGTTGCTTCTGATGGCCCACAGCGACTCCTGGAGGCTCAGTTTTGAAATGCTAGTCTGTTCTGAACCTATACCATTTAGCACAGTGGTAGTGCCACACAACACCAAGGTGGGTGTTCTCAGAGTGAAGACGGGACTTCGTATCCACAGTGTTTTAGCGGTGGTCACTGCTGCCAATGCTGTCATGGTCAGAAGCATCTGCGACAGGTAGATTGGAGAGGAAGAGGTCAAGGAGGTTTTTCCCTCACCATCTGTCACAGTCCCAGACTGGCAGTTATGTCCTTCAGGACTCGGCCAGCTCGGTCAGTAGTGGTGCTGCTGAGCCACTCTTGGTGATGGACATTGAAGTCCTCCACCCAGAGTACAATCTGTGCCCTTATACACTCAGTTCTTCTTCCAAGTGGTGTTCATATATTTTGGCCAGTAAAAGCAGCAAACCTGAGGATTAGGAGCAGTTTAGGATTCAGCAAAGGAGGGAAAATGGATTAATTAATAGGGGAATAAAGATTATGAGAGTAAGCTTGCAGGGAACATAAAAACTGACTGTAAAAGCTTCTATAGATATGTGCAGAGAAAAAGATTGGTGAAGTCAAGCATCGGTCCCTTGCAGTCAGAATCAGGGGAATGTATAATGGGGAACAAGGAAATGGCTGACCAATTAAATACATACTTTTGTTCTGGCTTCACAAATGAGAACACAATTACCCTCCCAGAGATGTCGGGCAACATCGGGTCTAATGAGAGGGAGGAATTGACTGAAATCAGTATTTGTAGGGAAATGGTGTTAGCAAAATTGATGGGATTGAAGGCCAATAAATCCCCAGGGCCTGATAATGTACATCCTAGTATACTTAAGGAAGTGGCCCTAGAAATAGTAGATGCATTGCTGGTCATCTTCCAAAATTCTATGGACTCTGGAACAGTTCCCATGGATTGGAGGATAGCTAATGTAACCCCACTATTTATAAAGGGTGGTAGAGAGAAAACAGGGAATTATAGAATGGTACGCCTGACATTGGTAGTGGGGAAAGTATTAGAGTCAATTATAAAAGATGTAATAGCAGAGCACTTGGAAAACAGTGACAAAGTCAACATCGATTTACCAAAGGTAAATCATGCTTGACTAATCCAGTGGAATATTTGAGGATGTAACTGGCAGAATAGATAAGGGAGAACCAGAGGATGTTGTGTATTTGGACTTTCAGAAGGCTTTTAATAAGGTCCCACATAAGAGATTAGCGTGTAAATTTAAAGCACCTGGGATTGGGGGTAAGGTACTGACTTGGATAGATAACTGGTTGGCAGACAGGAAGCAAAGAGTTGGAATAAACGGGTCTTTTTCTGAGTGGCAGGCAGTGACTAGTGGGGTACCGCAGGGATCGGTGCGAGGACCCCAGCTATTCACAATATATATAAATGATCTAGACAAGGGAACTGGATGTAATATCTCCAGGTTTGCAGACGACACAAAGCTGGGTGGGTGTCTCTGCTGTGTGGAGGATGCAGATAAACTCCAGCATGATTTAGACAGGTTAGGTGATTGTGCAGATGCATGACAATTGCAGTATATTGTGGATAAATGCGAGGTTGTCCACTTCGGTGGCAAAAACAGGAAGACAGATTATTATCAGACCGGCAATAGATTGGGAGAAGGGGAAGTGCAAGGAGACATGGGTGTCCTTGTGCACCAATCGCTGAAGGTAAGCATGCAGGTGCAGCAGGCGGTTAAGGTGGCAAATGGTATGTTGGCCTTCATAGCGAGAGAATTTGAGTACAGGAGCAAGGATGTCTTGCTGTAGTTGTTCAGGGCCTTGGTGAGACCACACCTTGAGTATTCTGTGCCGTTTTGGTCGCCTTATCTGAGGAAGGATGTTCTTGCCATGTAGAGAATGCAGCGAAGATTCACCAGACTGATACCTGGGATGGCAGGAATGACGTATGAGGAGAGATTGGATCGATTAGGCATACATTTGCTGGTGTTTAGAAGAATGGGAGGAGATCTCATTGAAACTTATAAAATTCTAACAGGACTAGACAGACTAGATGCAGGTAGGATGTTCCCGATGGCGGGGGAGTCCAGAACCAGGGGTCACAGTCTATGGATAAGGACTAAGCCATTTAGGACTGAGATGAGGAGGAATTTCTTCACCCAGAGAACGTTGAACCTGTGGAATTCTCCGCCACACAGGGAAGTTGAGGCCAATTCATTAAGTATAATCAAGAAGGAGTTGGATATATTTCTTCAGGCTAAAGGGATCAAGTGATATGGGGATAAAGCAGGGACAGGGTACTGAATTTGGATGATCAGCCATGATCTCATTAAATGGCGGAGCAGGATCGAGAGGCCGAATGGCCTACACCTGCTCCTATCTTCTATGTATCTATGTTCAACATGGAGGAGCACTGATTCATCAGCTGAGGGAGAGCAGTATGTGGTAATCAGCTGGAGGTTTCCTTGACCATGCTAGACCCCTCCTGATTTTGAACACATCTATCAAATCTCATCGCTATCTTCTCTACTCTGAGGAGAACAACGAAAACGTCTCAATCTATACACCTAACTGAAGTCCCTCATCCCCTGAAACAAGCTTGTAAATCTTTTCTGCCTTCACATTCTTCCTGAAATGTTGTGCCCAGAATCCTCCAGCTGAGGCCTAACCAATGATATATAAAGGCTCAGTATTACTTCCTTGATTTTGTACTCTATGCCTCTATTAATAAAGCCAAGGATCTCGTGTGCTTTTTAACAGCCTTCTTAACTTGTCCCGCCACATTCAGAGATAGATATTTACACCCCCAGGTCTCTCTGTTCCTGCACCCGATTTAAAATTGTATAATTTAGTTTATATTGCCTCAGTTCAATCATCCCACCAAAATGGATCACTTCACACATCTGCTATGTCTCTGCCCATTTCATTATTTACGACAGTTCTGAGTTTCCTGTCATCTGCAGACTTTGATATTTTGCCCAGTATACCCAAGTCCAGGTAATTAATGTATATGAGAAAGAGCATTGGTCCTAATACCGACCCCTGGGGAACAGCACTGTATATTTCCCTCCAGTCTGAAAAATAACCGTTCACCACTATTTACAACTGACACACGTGCACAGCATCGTACTCATTCTATAAACACCCATTTTATATATAAACACCACACACATATACATAACAACAACTTGCATTTATGTAGCACCTTTAAAGTAGTAAAACGTCCAAAGGCGCTTCACAGGAGCCATTATCAGACAGAATTGTACACCGATCCACATAAGGAGATATTAGGACAGGTGACCAAAAGCTTGGTCAAAGTGGTAGATTTTAAGGAGCGCCTTAAAGGAGGAAAGAGAGGCGGAGATGTTTAGGGAGGGAATTCCAGAGCTTAGGGCCTCGGCTCAGACACACAGTTTATATTTTTACACGGCCTTGTTTGCAGTTATGAATATTGCTTCCAGCCGCAAGTTTAATTGTTTTTCAGAAGCTGCTCGACCAGTTGTGTATTTGTAGCAGTTTCCCAGTTTATTTCCCTGTGATGTGATGATTGTGGGGGCTCGGTGTGTGTAATTGGATTTGCTGCAGTCAGCCGGCAGCAGGTGGTGAAAGCGGGCGTGAGACGGTGAGTGACAGGTGAGCGCTGCTTCTGATGCTGTCTGACACCCGGGGGACTCGAGTGGGCGGGGATTATAAAGCCCGTTCATTACTCCAAGGCAGGAGAAATGAAACAGTGTTTGATGAACGTGTATATAAAGAAACATCGCTGGTTGCAGTGTGGAGCTCGTGGCGCAACGGTACCGTGTCTGACTCCAGATCAGAAGGCTGCGTGTTCAAATCACATCGAGGTCATCGTTTTTTTGGATAATCCCGTAATTAATATTTTCTTTGCTGTTTCACGATAACCAGACCCTTGCTCTAAAGTCTGTCTCACTGTTTCCCCAGTGTCAGGGAGTGAAGCGCCTGATGCCCTCATGTATTTAATTTTGCTATTCACAAATACAGTTATTCGTTCAAAGTCAACCTGCAGGTGGCCACACATAGAATAAACAGAGCCAGAGAGACAGACAGAATCGGGAAACACCGGGAAATCGGCAAGAGATATTGACAAGCAGATGTTTCCGAGACCAGAACCTGTCATCATTGATGAAGAACTGGATCCGGTCCCAAAAACTATCAGCACAGAGCTGGATATACTGGGTTTATAAAGATTGCTGATATTGACAGCCCACCTGTCCTCTCTTGGCACTTGGTTCTACCCATAGCCCTGAATAAAGAAGGTAATGACATGGGGAGTGGATTACCTGAAGAAACTGAAGATGAGAACTCTACTTCTCAGATTGCTGGAAAGATGCCATAGTTTTGTGTCTAAAAGCGCTTTGCGATCAGAACATTGCCTGAAGCCCTGTGGTTAATGAAAGGGCTTTTGATGCTTGATTTTCTTACACACCTTGGAATTCAGGAGAACCTGGTTCATGGTTTGCAGGACAAGTTAAATCCCTGGAGCGGAGCCACCAGGCACCTGGCTGCAAGCAGCGACAATAGACGTTCAAAGTGATCAGACCCGGCGAGCTCAGTTGCCAGAGTGTGAGACTCTTAATTTCAATGTTCGTTAGTTCGAACCCCACGTTGGGCGAAAGCATTTTGATAAACTTTATGTTGCTTTCACGGGAAAGCATCATTAATTAACCAATAATCTTCTTTTGCACAATGAAAGAAATGCTAACAGTGGTAGAGTCGATAGTTCAATAATTTGTACCGTTGCCCATATCTCATTATACACACTGAACTTTAGGAGTCTGGTTTAAAAATGGTCACTGCTGATGACACCATGAATCTGGGGAGCTTTGGTCAAATTTAACAGGACCGGTTATTTCTACCGTGCACAGAAAATAGAATCAGTAGTGAACATAAAATCCCATTGTGCTGAATTTCAGATTCAACGCAATCAGCTGAGAAATGAAGTGAAATTAATTTACAGTGAAAAGATTTGGAAGTAAGTGTTACTCGTATTTGTGCCTTTAATTCAAGTTTGTGGCGTCTGACTCCCTTTCACGTCTCTGACTAAGAAAGGAGGGGCTTGACGTTGACCAGACTGCACGGGCCCTGATATATGTGAGCTCATCCTTTATATTGAGTTGTTTCCCACTTTTTTTATTGGTGTCAGCTTTAACTCAGCGGTTACTTCGCTACTACCTGTTTAAATTTAAGCACTGTCTTACCGCGGGCGCTGCCTAGCGTTTGTATTGTCAGTTTCAATCCCCTTTTACATCGAAACACATTGTAACCGTGATTTTAATTTAGCAGTGTGAAATTTTTCTAGGACAACTTTAAACGATTCATAACCGATTCCTTTCAACACTTTGACCCGGGTTCGATTCCCGGTTAGGGAATTAATTTTGATATCACCGTTTTTAATTAATTAATGCGAAGTAATTTTATTAAATTAATAACATGCATCTAATGTGATAAAATAAGAATTGATTTAATAACCATTATTGAACCAATAACTTCCTTTTGCAGAATGAAATACATTAAAATATGCTTACTGAGGGACAGTCGAAATACAGTGAATTATTTTGCTCTTGCATGTGCTGAACTTTTAACCCATATCTCATTTTACACATCGTATTTTAGGAGAATGCTTTCAAAAGTTCATTGCTTGTGAGAGCAGGGATCTGAGGCAACTTCTGTTAAATTAAACAGGACCAGCTATTTCACAGAAAAAAAAATTCTCTGCCAATGTTTTCAGATCATAGACTGACCGATCTTTCTTAGTGGATGGCTTGACATTTGCCCACATTGACCTCCATTAATCACATTTCAGGGGAGATTTAAGAGAGTTGTTCAAAATTATGGGGGAAACAGTTTCCACTGGCATGAGTGTCAGCAGGGCTATGGGGTGAGCAGCGGAGTGGGACTATTTGGATAGCTCTTTCAAAGGCACAACATCAATTGTTCATTTTAATCTGCGACTGAGAGATTTTTGTTAACCTAAGGTATTTAGGGATAATTCAAGTCAGTGAGACCCTTCATAATTGTTTCAATCATCATTAATCAACCCACAACATTGTGTTGCTCACTGCAGGAATTAATAACAAGTTTACTGGGTGACAGACAAACTGCGATAACTTATTATAGAATCATAGAATCAGACAGCACAGAAGGAGGCCATTCGGCCCATAGTGCCTGTGCCTCTTTGAAAGAGCGATCCAATTATTCCCACTGCCCTGCTCTTTTCCCAAAGCCCTGCAAGTGTTTCTTTTTCAATTTCCTTCCCCTTTGAAAGTTAATATTGAATCTGCTTCCACCACCATGTCAGGCAGAAAAATATTGACGTTAATATTATCCGAGGCCCATTTCACACAGTAATTTCCATGCTTTGCATGTCATGAATTTGTTCCCTTCTCATTTTACACACTTTATTTTAGCAGTTTGCTCTGCAAACCATGAACCAGGTTCTCCTGAATTCCAAGGTGTGTAAGGAAATCTAGCTCACCTGTCAGTCACTGTCTCTGGCCCGCTTTCACCACCTGCTGCCGGTGGACTGCAGCAAATCCAGTTACACACACCGAGCCCCCACAATCATCACATCACAGGGAAATAAACTGGGAAACTGCTCCAAATACACAACAGGTCGAGCAGCTTCTGAACAACAATTCAACTTGTGGCGTATGGACAATATTCAGAACTGTGAACCAGGCCGTGTAAAAATAAAAACAGTGTCATAGAATCATAGATTCAACATTAACTTTCAAATGGGAAATGTAGTTGAAAAAGAAACACTTGCAGGGCTATGGGGAAAGAGAAGGGCAGTGGGACAAATTGAATAGTTCTTTCAAAGAGCCGGCACAGGCACAATGGGGCTTAATGGGTTCCTTCTGTGCTGTCTGATTCTACAAAAATGTTACTAAAGTTTGACTATCACCTGGAAAACATGTTAGCATTCCCTTCAGTGTGCAACAACAAGCAGTGGTCGATTAAGAGAATTATTAAGTGTCCAACAGACTTGAATTATTTTATTAAACAGTTTTGTAAGAACCAATGGGTCGCGGCGATGAGAGCGCCGAATCCTAACCACTAGACCACCAGGGAACATTTGTACAAACAGCAATATCTCGCAGATCCTTGCTCGCTTACTACCAGCAGATCAAAACCGTATTTTAGTTTTGGTCACCTTACCTGTTGAAGGATATACTTGCCTTAGATGGGGTGTGAGAAGGTTCACTAGACTGATTCCTGCAATGAGAGGGCTGTCCTATGAGGAGCGATTGAGTAGATTGGGCCTATACTCCCTGGGGTTTAGGAGAACGAGAGGTGATCTCAGTGAATCAGACAATCATACAGCTACTTATGCAACTGCCTTTTGAAAACCATGATTGAATCTGCCTCCAGCACCCTTTCAGGCAGTGCTTTCCAGATCCTACGATCGATAACCGTAAACCAAGTCTGACAGTGGCACAGTAATTAGTGAGGATAGGAGCAGAAAATTGCAAAGGGACATTGATTGAGTGGCAAAACTGGAGGCATCTGATTCAGAAGATTCGGGGGCGACCTGGAAATTCGAGAGTTTAATGACTTTGAAAGGAACATTTTTGACTTGTGCAGTTTCGGTCAGAGAAATGGCAGTGAAAGGAAATAAATTCAGAATCTGGAATTCAGCATTTCACCTTCTCGCTGAACAGTTCTTTCTGGATGTTTAGCTAAGCAGAAGTTTCCATAGTGTAGCGGTTTATCATGTTCACCTCACAGGCGAAAAGTCTCCGGCTCGATCCTGGGGGGAAGCATTATGTTCTAGAAATGGTGCCTGGTTCAAACTGAAAATAAACCTTTCCTATTGCAATTTAATAAATATGAACAATGGAAGAAAACATATTGTAATTAAATATGAATAAAATAAAATATTTCATAGAGGCTGTACATTATCTGATCCCGGACCATTCTTCACAGACTCAACCTCAGCACAGATACCGACAGTGTCCCTCCCTCCCTCCCGTTTCCTGCCCTGATTGTGCAGATAGCCCCTCTCAAAGCTGCACATTCGACTGGTTTCAGTGGATCCGCGGGAGATCTTTAAAGGATCCTGCAGCGTCCCCTCGGATAATAACCATAATAACCATAGATCGTCACCATATTTCACACACCGTATCAACCCCGCCCATTTCAGTCGAAGTCGTCTTAATTTCCACCAAGCAACCTCCCTAGCACTGAAAATTAACTTTTATAAGTGTGGAATCTCATTCCTTCAGATATAAATTGTCCTGCTTTTTGTAGACAGGACATACTTGGGCAATTTTCCACACAGGGAAAGAAACTCGTCCCTGGGGGTTCACCTGGAGCAAGATCCAATATCATTCATCCCGTCCTGGAGCGGAACCGGGGGCATTTCGGGCGTAAGGCGAGCGTGATAATTGCTACAGTCCCAAAACCTCTGCTCAGTTTGTCAGCCGCAAGTCAGAAGGCTGTGTTAAGGGAGAAGGTGACCCGCTGACTCACCTCCCTGCACTGATTGAGATTGTGTCGCTTCTCCGTCAAACAACATCACTTCTGTTGCACACTAAAAACTCTCAATCCTTCTCCTCCGCTCGCTTTCTATTCAAGTAATTGGACAATGAATCAATATTAAGTTTCCCTCGGGCTTTTGCTGGTGGATTTACTGATAAACCGGGGAATTGAGAGGAAACTTGAGCACAGGCAGGGTCCTTGTGACAGACCAGTCAGGCTAGCCCAGTCGGTGGAGTGTCGGATACTTCATCCCGATGGTGGGGAGTTTGCGTTTAAAATTTTTGGGCTGATTTTAAAGGCGTTTCCCAGCTCGGTCAATGAGTGTTTCATATAAATGCGATGCAACAAAATAAGAAAATCTTTCCTTGATTCCGGAATCTTCTCTCTCTCCAGCTGCCCGCTGCTAAAGATTGAACTGACTTTAATTTCACTTTGGCTCGGGGTCAGTGCGGCTCAGTGGGACTTCGGCCCGTCTCTCCCTTCACAACCCAAGTATGTCCTGTCTACAAAAAGCAGGACAATTCTGACCCGGCCAATTACCGTCCCATCAGTTTACTCTCAATCGTCAGCAAAGTGATGGAAGGTGCCGTCGACAGTGCTATCAAGCAGCACTTACTCAGCAATAACCTACTAATCGACGCCCAGTTTGGGTTCCGCCAGGGCCACTCAGCTCCTGACCTCATTACAGCCTTGGTCCAAACATGGACAAAAGAGCTGAACTCAAGTGGTGAGGTGAGAGTGACTGCCCTTGACATCAAGGCAGCATTTGATCGAGTGTGGCATCAAGGAGCCCTAGCAAAACTGAAGTCAATGGGAATCAAGGGGAAAACGCTCCATTGGTTGGAATCATACCTAGCACAAAGGAAGTTGGCCGTGGTTGTTGGAGGTCATTCATCTCAATCACATGACATCACTGCAGGAGTTCCTCAGGGCAGTGTCCTAGGCCCATCCATAGAAACATAGAAACATATCAGATAGGAGCAGGAGTAGGACATTCGGCCCTTCGAGCCTGCTCCGCCATTCAATGAGATCATGGCTGATCATTCAAATTCAGTACCCTGTCCCTGCCTTCTCCCCATATCCCTTGATCCCTTTAGCCTTAAGAAATATATCCAACTATTTTTTGAATATATTTAATGAACTGGCCTCCACCGCCCTCTCTGGCAGAGAATTCCACAGATTCACCACTCTCTGGGTGAAGAAATTCCTCCTCATTTCAGTCCTAAATGGCTTACCCCTTATGCTTAGACTATGACCCCTGGTTCTGGACTCCCCGGCCATCATAAATATCCTTCCTGCATCTAGTCTGTCCAGGACTGACAGAATTTTATAGGTTTCGATGAGATCCCCTCTCAATCTTCTAAACTGCAGTGAGTATAATCCCAATCGACACAATCTCTCCTCATACGTCATTCCTGCCATCCCAGGTATCAGCCTGGTGAATCTTCGCTGCACTCCTTCCATGGCAAGATCGTCCTTCCTCAGGTAAGGCGACCAAAACTGCACACAATACTCAAGGTGTGGTCTCACCAAGGCCCTGTACAACTGTAGCAAGACATGCTTGTTCCTGTACTCGAACCCTCTTGCTACAAAGGGCAACATACCATTTGCCTTCTTAACCGCCTGCTGCACCTGCATGCTTACCTTCAGCGACTGGTGCACAAGAACACCCAGGTCTCTTTGCATTTCCCCTTCTCCCAATCTATTGCCATTCAAATAATAATGCAATGTGTAAAATGAGATATGAGTTATCAGTTCATGTCTTTCATTCTGCAAAATAAAGTTACCGGTTAATTAATGGTGATTAAAGCAGTTCTTATTTATTCATATTAGATGCATGTAATTAATTTAATAAAATTACATCGCATTCATGAATAAGAAACGGTGATATCAAAATTTCTTCCCTAACCGTGAATCGAACCCAGCCTGCAACACTGATAGGAATAAATTATTGAATCATTTAATGGTGCCTCGAAAAATATCAAACTGCTAAATTAAAATCACTGCTATAACGTGTTTCGGTGTTGAAGGGGATTGAAAAAAGCCCAGACTGCGCCCGCGGTGAGACAGAGTTCGAACTTACAAAGAAGTTGGTGCTGCGAAGTAACCGCCAAGCGAAAGCTGACACCGATTAAAGGATGAGACACCGCTCAATATAAAGGAAGAGCTCACAAACGTTAACTTTCTGTATTCTGTGTAAAAGGACTCTCAAATCCTTGAATATACTCAATGACTGAGCATCCACTGCCCTCTGAGGTTGAGAATTGCAAAGATCACAAGCCTCTGAGTGAAGAAATGTCTCCTCATCTGAGTCTCAAATAGCCGGCCCCTAATCCTCAGACTCTGCCCCCCAGTTCTGGACTCTCCAGCCAGGGGAAACAACCTCTCAGCTTCTATCCTTTCAAGCCCTCCAAGAAAATTGTACCTTTCAATGAGAACACCTCTCGTTCTTCTGAACTCCAGAGATTTTGGCCCAATCTACTCAATCTCTCCTCATAGGACAATCCTATCATCATTGAAAACAATCAGGTTTGATTCCCAGTCAGGGATTTCAGTTCTGACAAAGACCATTGAAGTCTGTGAGAATCTTAATAATTGTATTAAAACCAACAAAAATGTGTGTTGCACACTGAATGAAATTGTAACATGTTTGCCGGGTGAGAGTCAAACTTTAATAACATTCGTCAGAGATTCATAGATTTATAACAAAAGGCGGCTGTTTTATCCAGTGTTTCTGTAGTGTAGTGGTTATCACGTTCGCCTAACACGCGAAAAGTCCCCGGTTCGAAAGCGGGTGGAAACATTTTGTAAATCATGTTCATTTAAATCGTAGAAAAATGGATCAATTCCCATTTGTTATGCAAAGTAACAAAGTCCTGTTACATTTGTGTTATTCTGTACAGTTATGCACACACACAGGACACTACGGTGTCGCTCGCTCACTTCCGTTTCCAGCCCTGACCGTGCAGACAGCCCCTCTCAAAGCTACACAATCCGGCTGCTTTCAGTTGAATTGTGAAAGATTATTCAAGGATCCTGCAGCTTTACTTCGGTTCACAACAGCAGATCGAAGCCGCGTTGCTGCAAACAACAAACCATGTTTTCCAGAATTCCAGGGTGTATACGGAACTCAACCATTAAAATTCCCTTCATTAACCTCAGGGGTTCAGGTAATTTTCTATGATTCTTTTACAAGTTATTAAAGTTTGACTGTCATCCGGTATACATGTTAGCAATTCCTGCAGTGTGCAACAAAATGTTGTGGGTTGATTAATGATAATAGAAACAATTATGAAGTGTCTCACAGACTTCAATATTCCCTTAATACCGTTGGTTGACTAAAAGCTATCAATCGCAGGTTAAAATGAGCAATTCATGATGCAACTTTGAATGAGCTATCCAATCAGTCCCACTCCGCTGCTCTTCCCCCATAGCCCTGCTGACACTCCTGCCAGTGGAGATTGTTTCCCCCATAATTTTGATCACCTCTATTAAATCTCCCCTGACCAGTGATTAATGGAGTTCAACGCGGGCAAGTATCAGATCATCCACTTGGGGCCGAGCAAAGATCGGTCAGTGTGTGGTCTGAAAACATCATGTGAGAGAATAGTTTTTTTCTGTGAAGTAGCCGGTCCCGTTAAATTTTACAAATGTTGCCCCAGATCGCTGCTCTCTCAAGCAATGAACATTTTAAACCATTCTCCTAAAATGCAATGTGTAAAATGAGATATGGGTTAACAGTTCAGGAGATGCAAAGAGCAAAATAAATGAATGAAGTTTCGACTGTCCCTCAGTAACCATATTATCATGTCTTTCATTCTGCAAAATAAAGTTACCGGTTAATTAATGGTGATTAAAGCAGTTCTTATTTATTCACATTAGATGCATGTAATTAATTTAATAAAATTACATCGCATTCATGAATAAGAAACGGTGATATCAAAATTTCTTCTCTAACCGGCAATCGAACCCAGCTCGCAACACTGATAGTAATACGTTATTGAATCATTTAATGGTGCCTCGAAAAATGTCACGCTGCTAAATTAAAATCACTGCTTTAATGTGTTTCGGTGTTGAAGGGGATTGAAAAAAGCCCAGACTGCGCCCGCGGTGAGACAGAGTTCGAACTTACAAAGAAGTTGGTGCTGCGAAGTAACCGCTGAGCGAAAGCTGACACCGATTCAAGGACGAGAAACCGCTCAATATAAAGGATGAGCGCACAAACGTTAATTTCTGTATTCTGTGTAAAAGGACTCCCAAATCCTTGAATATACTCAATGACTGAGCATCCACTGCCCTCTGAGGTTGAGAATTGCAAAGATCACAAGCCTCTGAGTGACGAAATGTCTCCTCATCTGACTCTAAAATGGCCGGCCCCTTATCCTGAGACTCTGCCCCCTAGTTCTAGACTCTCCAGCCAGGGGAAACAACCTCTCAGCTTCTACCCTTTCAAGCCCTCCATGAAAATTGTACCTTTCAATGAGAACTGCTCTCGTTCTTCTGAACTCCAGAGATTATAGGCCCAATCTACTCAATCTCTCCTCATAGGACAATCCTATCATCATTGAAAACAATCAGGTTTGATTCCCAGTCAGGGATTTCAGTTCTGACAAAGACCATTGAAGTCTGTGAGAATCTTAATAATTGTATTAAAACCAACAAAAATGTGTGTTGCACACTGAAGGAAATTGTAACATGTTTGCTGGGTGGCAGTCAAACTTTAAAAACTTTCTTCATAGATTCATAGATGTATAGCAAAAGGCGACTGTTTGATCCAGCGTTTCCGTAGTGTAGTGGTTATCACGTTCGCCTCACACGCGAAAAGTCCCCGGTTCGAAACCGGGCGGAAACATTTTGTAAATCATGTTCATTTAAATCGTAGAAAAATGGATCAATTCCCATTTGTTATGCAAAGTAACAAAGTCCTGTTACATTTGTGTTATTCTGTACAGTTATGCACACACACAGGACACTACGGTGTCGCTCGCTCACTTCCGTTTCCAGCCCTGACCGTGCAGACAGCCCCTCTCAAAGCTACACAATCCGGCTGCTTTCAGTTGAATTGTGAAAGATTATTCAAGGATCCTGCAGCTTTACTTCGGTTCACAACAGCAGATCGAAGCCGCGTTGCTGCAAACAACAAACCATGTTTTCCAGAATTCCAGGGTGTATACGGAACTCAACCATTAAAATTCCCTTCATTAACCTCAGGGGTTCAGGTAATTTTCTATGATTCTTTTACAAGTTATTAAAGTTTGACTGTCATCCGGTATACATGTTAGCAATTCCTGCAGTGTGCAACAAAATGTTGTGGGTTGATTAATGATAATAGAAACAATTATGAAGTGTCTCACAGACTTCAATATTCCCTTAATACCGTTGGTTGACTAAAAGCTATCAATCGCAGGTTAAAATGAGCAATTCATGATGCAACTTTGAATGAGCTATCCAATCAGTCCCACTCCGCTGCTCTTCCCCCATAGCCCTGCTGACACTCCTGCCAGTGGAGATTGTTTCCCCCATAATTTTGATCACCTCTATTAAATCTCCCCTGACCAGTGATTAATGGAGTTCAACGCGGGCAAGTATCAGATCATCCACTTGGGGCCGAGCAAAGATCGGTCAGTGTGTGGTCTGAAAACATCATGTGAGAGAATAGTTTTTTTCTGTGAAGTAGCCGGTCCCGTTAAATTTTACAAATGTTGCCCCAGATCGCTGCTCTCTCAAGCAATGAACATTTTAAACCATTCTCCTAAAATGCAATGTGTAAAATGAGATATGGGTTAACAGTTCAGGAGATGCAAAGAGCAAAATAAATGAATGAAGTTTCGACTGTCCCTCAGTAACCATATTATCATGTCTTTCATTCTGCAAAATAAAGTTACCGGTTAATTAATGGTGATTAAAGCAGTTCTTATTTATTCACATTAGATGCATGTAATTAATTTAATAAAATTACATCGCATTCATGAATAAGAAACGGTGATATCAAAATTTCTTCTCTAACCGGCAATCGAACCCAGCTCGCAACACTGATAGTAATACGTTATTGAATCATTTAATGGTGCCTCGAAAAATGTCACGCTGCTAAATTAAAATCACTGCTTTAATGTGTTTCGGTGTTGAAGGGGATTGAAAAAAGCCCAGACTGCGCCCGCGGTGAGACAGAGTTCGAACTTACAAAGAAGTTGGTGCTGCGAAGTAACCGCTGAGCGAAAGCTGACACCGATTCAAGGACGAGAAACCGCTCAATATAAAGGATGAGCGCACAAACGTTAATTTCTGTATTCTGTGTAAAAGGACTCCCAAATCCTTGAATATACTCAATGACTGAGCATCCACTGCCCTCTGAGGTTGAGAATTGCAAAGATCACAAGCCTCTGAGTGACGAAATGTCTCCTCATCTGACTCTAAAATGGCCGGCCCCTTATCCTGAGACTCTGCCCCCTAGTTCTAGACTCTCCAGCCAGGGGAAACAACCTCTCAGCTTCTACCCTTTCAAGCCCTCCATGAAAATTGTACCTTTCAATGAGAACTGCTCTCGTTCTTCTGAACTCCAGAGATTATAGGCCCAATCTACTCAATCTCTCCTCATAGGACAATCCTATCATCATTGAAAACAATCAGGTTTGATTCCCAGTCAGGGATTTCAGTTCTGACAAAGACCATTGAAGTCTGTGAGAATCTTAATAATTGTATTAAAACCAACAAAAATGTGTGTTGCACACTGAAGGAAATTGTAACATGTTTGCTGGGTGGCAGTCAAACTTTAAAAACTTTCTTCATAGATTCATAGATGTATAGCAAAAGGCGACTGTTTGATCCAGCGTTTCCGTAGTGTAGTGGTTATCACGTTCGCCTCACACGCGAAAAGTCCCCGGTTCGAAACCGGGCGGAAACATTTTGTAAATTATGTTCATTTAAATCGTAGAAAAATGGATCAATTCGCATTTGTTATGCAATGTAACAAAGTCCTGTTACATTTGTGTTATTCTGTACAGTTGTGCACACACACAGAACACTACGGTTTCGCTCGCTCACTTCCGTTTCCAGCCCTGACCGTGCAGACAGCCCCTCTCAAAGTTGCACATTCCGGTGCTTTCAGTTGAATTGTGAAAGATTATTCAACGATCCGGCAGCTTTACCTCGGTTCACAACAGCTGATCTAAGCCGCGTTTCTGCAAACTACAAACCATGTTTTCCAGAATTACAAGGTGTATACGGAACTCAACCATTAAAATTCCCTTCATTAACCACAGGGGTTCAGGCAATTATCTATGATTCTATAAAAAGTTATTGAAGTTTGACTGTCATCCGGTATACATGTTAGCAATTCCTGCAGTGTGCAACAAAATGTTGTGGGTTGATTAATGATAATAGAAACAATTATGAAGTGTCTCACAGACTTCAATGATCCCTTAATACCGTTGGTTAACTAAAATCTATCAATTGCAGGTTAAAATGAGGAATTCATATTGCATCTTTGAAAGAGCTATCCAATCAGTCCCACTCCGTTGCTCTTCCCCCATAGCCCTGCTGACACTCCTGCCAGTGGAAACGGTTTCCCCCTTAATTTTGATCACCTCTATTAAATCTCCCCTGACCAGTGATTAATGGAGCTCAACGCGGGCAAGTGTCAGATCATCCACTTGGGGCCTAGCAAAGATCAGTCAGTGTGTGGTCTGAAAACATCATGTGAGAGAATCGTTTTTTTCTGTGAAATAGCCGGTCCCGTTAAATTTTACAAATGTTGCCCCAGATCGCTGCTCTCTCAAGCAATGAACATTTTAAACTATTCTCCTAAAATGCAATGTGTAAAATGAGATATGGGTTAACAGTTCAGGAGATGCAAAGAGCAAAATAAATGAATGAAGTTTCGACTGTCCCTCAGTAACCATATTATTATGTCTTTCATTCCGCAAAATAAAGTTACCGGTTAATTAATGGTGATTAAAGCAGTTCTTATTTATTCACATTAGATGCATGTAATTAATTTAATAAAATTACATCGCATTCATGAATAAGAAACGGTGATATCAAAATTTCTTCCCTAACCGTGAATCGAACCCAGCCTGCAACACTGATAGGAATAAATTATTGAATCATTTAATGGTGCCTCGAAAAATATCACACTACTAAATTAAAACCACTGCTATAATGTGTTTCGGTGTTGAAGGGGATTGAAAAAAGCCCAGACTGCGCCCGCGGTGAGACAGAATTCGGACTTTCAAAGAAGTTGGTGCTGCGAAGTAACCGCCAAGCGAAAGCTGACAACGATTAAAGAAGGAGACAGCGCTCAATATAAAGGAAGAGCTCACAAACGTTAACTTTCTGTATTCTGTGTAAAACGACTCTCAAATCCTTGAATATACTCAATGACTGAGCATCCACTGCCCTCTGAGGTTGAGAATTGCAAAGATCACAAGCCTCTGAGTGAAGAAATGTCTCCTCATCTGAGTCTCAAATAGCCGGCCCCTAATCCTCAGACTCTGCCCCCCAGTTCTAGACTCTCCAGCCAGGGGAAACAACCTCTCAGCTTCTATCCTTTCAAGCCCTCCAAGAAAATTCTACCTTTCAATGAGAACACCTCTCGTTCTTCTGAACTCCAGAGTTTATAGGCCCAATCTGCTCAATCTCTCCTCATAGGACAATCCTATCATCATTGAAAACAATCAGGTTTGATTCCCAGTCAGGGATTTCAGTTCTGACAAAGACCATTGAAGTCTGTGAGAATCTTAATAATTGTATTAAAACCAACAAAAATGTGTGTTGCACACTGAAGGAAATTGTAACATGTTTGCCGGGTGACAGTCAAACTTTAATAACTTTCGTCAGAGATTCATAGATTTATAGCCAAAGGCGACTGTTTTATCCAGCGTTTCCGTAGTGTAGTGGTTATCACGTTCGCCTAACACGCGAAAAGTTGCCGGTTCGAAACCGGGCGGAAACATTTTGTAAATCATGTTCATTTAAATCGTAGAAAAATGGATCAATTCCCATTTGTTATGCAAAGTAACAAAGCCCTGTTACATTTGTGTTATTCTGTACAGTTGTGCACACACACAGAACACTACGGTGTCGCTCGCTCACTTCCGTTTCCAGCCCTGACCGTGCAGACAGCCCCTCTCAAAGCTGCACAATCCGGCTGCTTTCAGTTGAATTGTGAAAGATTATTCAAGGATCCTGCAGCTTTACTTCGGTTCACAACAGCAGATCGAAGCCGCGTTGCTGCAAACAACAAACCATGTTTTCCAGAATTCCAAGGTGTATACGGAACTCAACCATTAAAATTCCCTTCATTAACCTCAGGGGTTCTGGTAATTTTCTATGATTCCATAACAAGTTATTAAAGTTTGACTGTCATCCGGTATACATGTTAGCAATTCCTGCAGTGTGCAACAAAATGTTGTGGGTTGATTAATGATAATAGAAACAATTATGAAGTGTCTCACAGACATCAATGATTCCTTAATACCGTTGGTTAACTCAAAGCTATCAATCGCAGGTTAAAATGAGCAATTCATGATGCATCTTTGAAAGAGCTATCCAATCAGTCCCACTACGCTGCTCTTCCCCCATAGCCCTGCTGACACTCCTGCCAGTGGAAACTGTTTCCCCCATAATTTTAATCACCTCTATTAAATCTCCCCTGACCAGTGATTAATGGAGTTCAACGCGGGCAAGTATCAGATCATCCACTTGGGGCCGAGCAAAGATCGGTCAGTGTGTGGTCTGAAAACATCATGTGAGAGAATAGTTTTTTTCTGTGAAGTAGCCGGTCCGGTTAAATTTTTCAAATGTTGCCCCAGATCGCTGCTCTCTCAAGCAATGAACATTTTAAACCATTCTGCTAAAATGCAATGTGTAAAATGAGATATGAGTTATCAGTTCAGGAGATGCAAAGAGCAAAATAAATGAATGAAGTTTCGACTGTCCCTCAGTAACCATATTATCATGTCTTTCATTCTGCAAAATAAAGTTACCGGTTAATTAATGGTGATTAAAGCAGTTCTTATTTATTCACATTAGATGCATGTAATTAATTTAATAAAATTACATCGCATTCATGAATAAGAAACGGTGATATCAAAATTTCTTCCCTAACCGGGAATCGAACCCAGCTCGCGATACTGATAGGAATACGTTATTGAATCATTTAATGGTGCCTCAAGAAATATCACACTGCTAAATTTAAATCACTGCTTTAATGTGTTTCGGTGTTGAAGGGGATTGAAAAAAGCCCAGACTGCGCCCGCGGTGAGAAAGAGTTCGAACTTACAAAGAAGTTGGTGCTGTGAAGTAACGGCTGGGCGAAAGCTGACACCGATTAAAGGACGAGAAACCGCTCAATATAAAGGATGAGCTCACAAACGTTAATTTCTGTATTCTGTGTAAAAGGACTCCCAAATTCTTGAATATACTCAATGACTGAGCATCCACTGCCCTCTGAGGTTGAGAATTGCAAAGATTCACAAGCCTCTGAGTGAAGAAATGTCTCCTCATCTGAGTCTCAAATGGCCGGCCCCTTATCCTGAGACTCTGCCTCCTAGTTCGAGACTCTCCAGCCAGGGGAAACAACCTCTCATCTTCTCCCGTTTCAAGCCCTCCAAGAAAATTCTACCCTTCAATGACATCACATCTCGTACTTCTGAACTCCAGAGATTATAGGCCCAATCTACTCAATCTCTCCTCATAGGACAATCCTATCATCATTGAAAACAATCAGGTTTGATTCCCAGTCAGGGATTTCAGTTCTGACAAAGACAATTGAAGTCTGTGAGAATCTTATTAATTGTATTAAAACCAACAAAAATGTGTGTTGCACACTGAAGGAAATTGTAACATGTTTGCTGGGTGACAGTCAAACTTTAATAACTTTCTTCATAGATTCATAGATTTATAGCCAAAGGCGACTGTTTTATGCAGCGTTTCCGTAGTGTAGTGGTTATCACGTTCGCCGATTCGAAACCGGAGGGCAACATTTTGTAAATCATGTTCATTTATGTCGTAGAAAAATGGATCAATTCGCATTTGTTATGCAATGTAACAAAGTCCTGTTATTTTTGTGTTATTCTGTACAGTTCTGCACACACACAGAACACTACGGTGTCGCTCGTTCACTTCCGTTTCCGGACCTGACCGTGCAGACAGCCCCTCTCAAAGCTGCACATTCCGGCTGCTTTCAGTTGAATTGTGAAAGATTATTCAAGGATCCTGCAGCTTTACCTCGGTTCACAACAGCAGATCTAAGCCGCGTTTCTGCAAACTACAAACCATGTTTTCCAGAATTCCAAGGTGTATACGGAACTCAAACATTAAACTTCCCTTCATTAACCACAGGGGTTCAGGCAATTTTCTCTGATTCTATAAAACGTTATTAAAGTTTGACTGTCATCCGTTATACATGTTAACAATTCCTGCAGTGTGCAACAAAATGTTGTGGGTGGATTATTGATAATAGAAACAATTATGAAGTGTCTCACAGACTTCAATGATCACTTAATAACGTTGGTTAACTAAAATCTATCAATCGCAGGTTAAAATGAGCAATTCATGATGCATCTTTGAATGAGCTATCCAATCAGTCCCACTCCGCACGCCGTCCCCCATAGCCCTGCTAACACTACTGCCAGTGGAAACTTTTTCCCCCATAACTTTGATCACCTCTATTAAATCTCCCCTGACCAGTGATTAATGGAGTTCAACGCGTTCAAGTGTCAGATCATCCACTTGGGGCCTAGCAAAGATTGGTCAGTGTGTGGTCTGAAAACATCATGTGAGAGAATAGGTTTTTTCTGTGAAATAGCCGGTCCCGATAAATTTTACAAATCTTGCCCCAGATCGCTGATCTCTCAAGCAATGAAGATTTTAAACTATTCTCCTAAAATGCAATGTGTAAAATGAGATATGGGTTAACAGTTCAGGAGATGCAAAGAGCAAAATAAATGAATGAAGTTTCGACTGTCCCTCAGTAACCATATTATCATGTCTTTCATTCTGCAAAATAAAGTTACCGGTTAATTAATGGTGATTATAGCAGTTCTTATTTATTCACATTAGATGCATGTAATTAATTTAATAAAATTACATCGCATTCATGAATAAGAAACGGTGATATCAAAATTTCTTCTCTAACCGGGAATCGAACCCAGCTCGCAACACTGATAGGAATACGTTATTGAATTATTTAATGGTGCCTCGAAAAATGTCACGCTGCTAAATTAAAATCACTGCTTTAATGGGTTTCGGTGTTGAAGGGGATTGAAAAAAGCCCAGACTGCGCCCGCGGTGAGACAGAGTTCGAACTTACAAAGAAGTTAGTGCTGCGAAGGAACCGCTCAGCGAAAGCTGGCACCGATTAAAGGACGAGAAACCGCTCAATATAAAGGCTAAGCTCACAAACGTTAATTTCTGTATTCTGTGTAAAAGGACTCCCAAATCCTTGAATATACTCAATGACTGGGCATCCACTGCCCTCTGAGGTTGAGAATTGCAAAGATTCACAAGCCTCTGAGTGAAGAAATGTCTCCTCATCTGTCTCTCAAATGGCCGGCCCCTTATCCTGAGACTCTGCCCCCTAGTTCTAGACTCTCCAGCCAGGGGAAACAACCTCTCAGCTTCTACCCTTTCAAGCCCTGCATGAAAATTGTACCTTTCAATGAGAACTCCTCTCGTTCTTCTGAACTCCAGAGATTATAGGCCCAATCTGCTCAATCTCCCCTCATAGGACCTCCTATCATCATAGAAAACAATCAGGTTTGATTCCCAGTCAGGGATTTCAGTTCTGACAAAGACAATTGAAGTCTGTGAGAATCTTAATAATTGTATTAAAACCAACAAAAATGTGTGTTGCACACTGAAGGAAATTGTAACATGTTTGCTGGGTGGCAGTCAAACTTTAAAAACTTTCTTCATAGATTCATAGATGTATAGCAAAAGGCGACTGTTTGATCCAGCGTTTTCGTAGTGTAGTGGTTATCACGTTCGCCTAACACGCGAAAAGTCTCCGGTTCGAAACCGGGCGGAAACATTTTGTAAATCATGTTCATTTAAATCGTAGAAAAATGGATCAATTCGCATTTGTTATGCAATGTTACAAAGTCCTGTTACATTTGTGTTATACTGTACAGTTGTGCACACACACAGAACACTACGGTTTCGCTCGCTCACTTCCGTTTCCTGCCCTGACCGTGCAGACAGCCCCTCTCAAAGTTGCACATTCCGGCTGCTTTCAGTTGAATTATGAAAGATTATTCAAGGATCCTGCAGCTTTACCTCGGTTCACAGCAGCAGATCTAAGCCCCGTTTCTGCAAACTACAAACCATGTTTTCCAGAATTCCAAGGTGTATACGGAACTCAACCATTAAAATTCCCTTCATTAACCACAGCGGTTCAGGCAATTTTCTATGATTCTATAAAAAGTTATTGAAGTTTGACTGTCATCCGGTATACATGTTAGCAATTCCTGCAGTGCGCAACAAAATGTTGTGGGTTGATTAATGATTATAGAATCAATTATGAGGTGTCTCACAGACTTCAATGCTCCCTTAATACCGTTGGTTAACTAAAATCTATCAACATACACTTAAAATTCGTTTAGGTAAATTTTGTCAAGGTTTAAAACTTTAAGTTTTACATTTATATTTCAAAACATTCAATTTGAATTTTAAATCATAGATTGATACGGCACAGAAGGAGGCCATGCAGCCCATTGAGTCTGCGCTGGCACTTTGAAAGAGCTCTTCAAATAATCCCACTCCCCTGATGTTTCACACAGAATCACACAGAAACCCCACAATGGAGATAGAGGCCATTTCGGCCCATCGAGCCTGCACCGACACATATCCCACCCGATTCCCGTAACCCCTACACGAACACATATCCCACCCTATCCCCGTAACCCCACGTATTTAATCCCCCTAACACTAAGGGTCAATTTATCACAGCCAATCAACCTAACCTGCACACCTGCAAATTTCTCCTTTACAATGATTTATTCAATTCTCTTTTGAAAGTTACTATTGTGTCTGCTCCACCGCCCTTTCAGGCAGCGCATTCCCGATCACAACAACTGGCTGCGGTAAAAAAAACTCCTCATCTCCCCTCTGGTACCTTTTGCCGGTTAGGTTCAATCGGTGTCCTCCAGTTACCGACACTCCTGCCACTGGAAACAGATTCTCCTTATTTACTCTTATCAAAACATCTTGTAAATTTACAAACCTCGATTAAATTTCCTCTTAATCTTCTGCGGAAAAACAATTGCAGCTTCTCAGTCGCTCAACATAACTGAAGTCAACTCATCCCTGGGGCCACTCGCTCTTTGTGCTTGTCTCTCTTTTTTGTCTCTATCTGTCACTCTCTTTGTCCCTGCCTCTCTCTTTGTCCCTGTCTCTCTCTTTGTCTCTGCCTCTCTCTTTCTCCCTGTCACTCTCTTTGTCTCTGCCTCCCTCTTTGTCCCTGTCTCTCTTTCTGCCTGTCTGTCTCTTTCTCACTCTGTTCACAGTTAGCTTCTAGTTCTGATCAAACACTGCAGATTTTAGTTCCACGTTAGTATAGTGGTGAGCATTCCCGCTTCTCATGCGGGTGACCGGGGTTCAATTCCCCGACGGGTAGTTGTTTTTTAACAACCCCAATTTTTTAATTTCTTCCCAGTTCCTTGAAATGCTCCTTGGAAAAGTTGAACTGAAAAAGTTCAAGTGAAATAATTTTAAAAGATTTACTGACATAAGAAGAACTGTATAAAAACTTCCTGCACCTCTTCCTCGTTGGAATCGTGCTCTCCCTCTATTTCCCTCTCACTGTTGTGTGGGGCAGAGAGGAGTCATAACGGCACAGAATGAGACCATTGAATGCTTAATTAAATTCATTTATTTTGAATATGTGACCATTTATTCTTACTTCCGTGGTGTGAAATGTTATTTATTTGGAGATTTCTATTATGCTTATGGGATTCCGTACATAAAGCATCATAGGAATCCCCTGTGTGTTTCGTTGGCCTGGCCAACGGATGCTGCCGAACCGTGAGCGCCAATGGTATCCGTGGGCCTTTATGCTTGCGTACGCCAGCAGGCCCAAGACCGCAAGAGTGCGAAGCTCTGGAGACACCAGTTAATTGGGATTTGTTTCTCGGTTCGGAGGTGTAAGCTGGCGCCAAACCTCCGATCGCAATTTCAAGGCCCATCGTATTTTAGGAGGCTGTTTTAAAATGTTTATTACTTAGGACATCAGGAATCTGGGGCAAATTTTGTTCAATATAACCGGCCGGTTATTGCGCAGAATAAAAATGTTCCACTCGAACATATCCACCCGGGCTCGATTTGGGAACTGTTCATGTAGGAGGGGAACATGATCGTCGCTGCATTACGGAAACCGGAGCGTTAGTGTCCACGGAAAAGCGAATCAGCAGCGAGCATAAAATCTGATGGTGATCATTTTCAGATTCAATGCAGTCAGCCATTAAATAAAGTGAATAATTTTACAGTGAAAAGTTTTGGAAGTATTACTCGCATCTGTGCCTTTAGTTAAAGTTTGTGGCGTCTGACTCCCGCTCATGTCTCTGAATAAGAAAGGAGAGGCTTGACATTGACCAGACTGCACTGCGCCTGGTGTCTGTGAGCTCATCCTTTATATTGAACGGTTTCTCATTCATTGACCGGCGTCAGCATCAGCTCAGCGATTACTTCGCAGTACCAACTTAATTGTAAGTTCCAAACTCTCTCACCGCGGGCGTTGCATAGTGATTTTATCGTCATTTTCGATCCCCTTCTTCTGCACCGAAACAAATTGTAGCCGTGATTTTAAATCAATGCTGCGTGATTCATAGCGATCACCTTTAAATGATTCAGAAAACCAGTCCTTTCACCTCCGTAACACGGGATCGATTCCTGATGAGAAACGTAACTTTTATAACACAGTTTTAAAATCAAAATCTGATGAAATTGACTGGATTCAGCTGACGGGAAAATTTAGAATTGTTTTAATTACCATTAATAAACCGACAACTTTCTTTTGCAGAATGAATGAATTAATAGCTTTGCATCATTTAAAAAATATTCTGTTTTTCTATTCTTCCTACCACAGTGAATATCCTCACATTTCCCTACATTATACTCCGTCTGCCGCCTCATTGCCCGCCCAATCACTTAATCTGTCTATATCCCATTGTAGGCTCTTTGTGTCCTCACAGCTTACTTTCCCACCTAGCTTTGGATCATCAGAAAACTTGGATACATTACACTCTGTCCCTTCATCTAAGTCAGTAATATAGACTGTAAATAGCTGAAGCATGCGCACTTGATCCTTGCGGCACCCGACTAGTTACAGCCTGCCAATCTGAAAATGACCCGTTTATCCCTAATCTCTGTTTTCTGTCCGTTAACCAATCCTCTATTCTTGCTAATACATTACCTCCAGTCCCATGAGCCCTTATCTTGTGTAACAACCTGTTACGTGGTGCCTTATCGAATGCCTTTAGAAAATCCAAATATGCTGCCTCCACTGGTTCCCCTTATAGTTCCAATTAATGCCTGAAGCAGAACATCCCGTTGTGCCAATGGAGCCTGTTTGTCGGACAAGGCTACATGTAAGGAAGGAGTGTGGTAAGGAGATAAGTGAAGTGACACTTTGGTAACAAGGTCGGGTAATAAAAATAAAAGTGCTGGAAACACTCAGCAGGTCAGGCAGCATCTGTGGAGAGAGAAGCAGAGTTAACGTTTCAGGTCGAAAATCTTCCATCAGAAGGTGGCCAGTTGTGTTAGGTTACACTATTAAACGTGCAAATTGTCACGTAGTAGAGGTAAGGAAAAGATATCAAAAGTTTGGAACAGATACTTTAGAATTCGATAAAGGTTTGAGCAACTTGTATATCGAACTCGGAACTATAAAGTGTTGGAGTTCCTCGGCTAAAATTCGCAAAGATTTGTTTAAAAGCTGTTGTTAATTATACTTCTAATTGTTGCAGGATTAATAAATCTGACATTTATTGTTGCGAACACTTTTACTGCTCTGCGCGTTTCCCAGCTGTGCTCGGAGCGCCGTCCCCTTCAGTCCATCGCTCACAGGGTCTGTTCCATTCAACGTTTCTATTCTCTGGACCTTGGTGAAATTTCATAGATTGAAAGCGACGCGTCTCAACACCGAGCTCGTCACCGACTCGCTAACCGCTGCACAGCGACCACACTCTGCTCCCGTGAGATGGAGGCCCAGGAGCTGTTTCAAGCTCGAGTGCAGTTACAAGCAGAACTCATTCAAAGAAAGTCCAAGTCATTGAGGCGCCTGATTCTTTGCACCTTCCCAACGTGTTGAGATTCATGTGGGGGTGATTTGGGCACGCCTTTCCCCACATTGCAACACTTCAAAGGTACTTCAATGGTTATAAAGCGCTTTGGGACGTCCTGAGTTCGTGAAAAGCTCTGTATCAATGCCAGTGTTTTTTTTTGCAGAAGTTCGAACAGCAAGTTCATAATTCGCGGGCAAAATAATTGTTCGTTCGGGATTTGAACCGGTAACCTTTCGTCACTTTCAAACTAATAACCCCGAAGCGAGAATCATACCTCTAAAGCAACGAGCCAACTGATAGATAATACTGTAAATAAGAGCAAACCATTGTAAAACCATTTTTTCTGTGTGGTTTTACTTGATGATCAGAGCACTTGAGACCGAGACAATGACTTTGCCTTTTGGACCTGTCTTCTGAAGCGCCGCCCGGTTCCAGACCTACAGTTATTGAACTGTGGTTGAGATATTGGATGTGATAACAATTGTTAAAGAGGAGGTACCAGGAAAGCTGGCTGTATCTATGTCCATAAGTCACCAGGACCAGATGAAATGCATCCTAGGATGCTAAGGGAAGCACAGGTGGAAATTGTGAAGTTACTGGCCAGAATCTTCCAATACTCATTGGATACGGCGGTGGTGCCAGACGTCTGGAGAATTGCAAATGTTACACCCTTGTTCAAAAAGGAGTATAAGGTTCAACCCAGCAACTACAGGCCAGTCAGCTTAACGTCGGTAGTCAGGAAGCTTTTAGACAGGATAATCCTGGACAAAATGACCGGTCACTTGGACAAGTATGGATGAATTAAGGAAAGTCTGCACGGATTTGTTAAAGGCAAATCGTCTTTTACCAACTTGATTAAATTATTTGATGAGGTGAAAGAAAGGGTTGATGAGGGAAATGCGGTTGATGTGGTGAACATGGACTTCCAAAAGGCACTTGATAAAGTGCCGCATAACAGGCTTGCCAGCAAAGTTGAAGCCCATGGAATAAGAGGGACAGTGGCAGCATGGATGTGAAATTGGCTAAGAGACAGGAAACAGAGTAGTGGTGAACGGTTATTTCTCTGACAGGAGGAAGGTGTTCCCCAGGGGTCGGTAAGAGGACCACGGCCCATCTTGACATATATTAATTATTTGGAGTTAGGTGTCCAGGGCACAATTTCAAAATTTGCTGATGATACAAAACTTGGAAGTGTAGTGAGCAGTGAGGAGTGTAGTGATAGACTCCAAGTGGACATGGACAGGCTGGTGGAATGGGCGGACATGTGGCAGATGAAGTTAAATGCAGAAAACTGTGAAGTGATACATTTTGGTTGGAAGAATGAGGAGAGGCAATATAAATTAAAGGATACATTTCCAAAGTGGGTGCAGGAACAGAGAGACCTGGGGGTATATGTGCACAAATCATTGAAGGTGGCAGGACAGGTTGAGAAATCAGTTTAACAAGCTTATGGAACCCGGGGCTTTACAAATAGAGGCATAGAGCACAAAAGCAAGGAAGTTATGATGAACCTTTATAAAACACTGGTTCGGCCACAACTGCAGTATTCATGTTCCAGAAAATGTTACTCTGTGCAATAACCGGCCCTGTTAAATTGAACAAAAGTTGCACAAGACTCCTGGTGACATAAGCAATGAACATTTTAAACCAGACTCCTGAAATACATTGGCCTGGAAATTGCGATCGGGGGCTCGCCACCGGCTAAGGCCTCGGAATCGAAAAACAAATCCGAATTACCTGGTGTCTCCGGAGCTTCGGACTCTTGCCGCCCTGGGCCTGCTGGCGTCCGCCTGCATAAAGGCTCATGGATCCCAGGGGCGCACACGGTTCGCAAGCATCCCTGAGATCACATGGGCCAGACCAACCAATCAAAAAGGGGGGTTCCTATGAGGGTAATGGGGATTCCATTTATGTACAGAAACCCCATAACATAGTCGACATCTCCAAATAAATAACATTTCACACCACGGAAATAAAAATAAATGATGACTTGTTCAAACTTAATGAAATTAATTAAACATTTAAAATACAATTTTTAATTTTATGAAATATATATTTGAACATTTTAAAGCGGGCCAGAGTTTACCTAAACTAATTTAAAATGTATGTATGTGTATATCATTAAAAAAATATTTTATCATTTATTTTCACCCGTGCACTGGCAAAAGATGGTCTTACGCCTGCTATTAGGCTGGATAGCTCTTTCGACCAACGTGGACACGAAGGGCCGAATGGCCACTTTCTGTGCCGTAAATTTCTATGATTCTATTACCAGGTGTAAGGGTTCCCTGGGCATCTGCTGGGCAGTAGTTAGCCCAACTCTGCACCAGCAAAAGTGATGTTGTAGCGGATGCGGTGGCTCTGTCCCAGCGAAACTTGACAGATCACAAGTTCTGGGCTTTCGGGCATGCGGAAACCTGGAACTTGCGGGGTGGTTCTGAAGGCGTACGAGAGCCTTCGCTGTGCATTCGCTGTCGGAAGCACCGTAAAATCCGGGCCATGGTGTAAAATGAGATATGCATAACAGTTCATCACATAGAAAGCACAATACACGTTATTGAAGTATCTTTAGCATTTAATTCATTCTGCAAATTAAGATTATCGGTTAATTAATGGTAATTAAAACATTTGTTCACATTAGATACATGTAAGTAATTTTAACAAGTTAGCTTAAATTAATTAAAGACTGTTACAAAAATTGCTTCCCTGTCTAGGAATCGAAGCCGGGCAGCGGCGGTGCGAGCGCCGCATCCTAACCACTAGACTACCAGTGAACACGGAAAAATAATGCGATAATTGTAAATAGAATGGGTCAATCCTTATTGGATACAAATTCGTTTTGATTGTTTACATCAAAAAGCAATTCATGACACTGCGGCTTACAAATCTAGTTACATGTACCTGAAGCTATGATAAATTGACCCTTAGTGTTAGGGGAATTAAACACGTGGGGTTACGGGGATAGGGTGGGATATGTGTTGGTGTAGGGGTTACGGGGATCGGGTGGGATATGTGTCGGTGCAGGCTCGATGGGCCGAAATGGACTCTATCTGCACTGTGGGGTTTCTGTGATTCTGTGATTCTGTGATTTATTGGGGTGCATTTATCTTCATTCGAAACCTCAGTAAAATGCTCCAACCTCTTCTGTTTCCCTCATACCGGCTGTGCAACAGCCACAACTCAAATGTAACCTCACACGGCGCGCTGGCGTCTTCCAGTTCTATATCTGTACATAGAGAATTAATGACGAAAGGTCATCGACCTAAAGATTACACATACATGTAAAAATATTTATAGCATTCTGGACTCAACATCGAGTTCAACAATTTCAGACCATAACCTCTGCTCCTATTTTTTCAGATGGCAGCTGTTGATGATTCTGCCATTCCCATTTACACCTCCTCTGGTCCCATCTCTCCTTCCTTTACTTGTCCCATTGCCATCTCCTTTTGCCTCGCACCTTCATCCCTTTTGTCATTTAATCTCTCCTGCCTTCCACCTTATCACTAATATTGCCTCTTGCTGTTTCCTCCTCTCCCCCATTTGCCTAAAATCTGTTTCATCTCTAACTTCTCCCAGTTCTGACGAAAGGTCATCGACCTGAAACGTTAACTCTGTTTCTCTCTCCACAGATGCTGCCTGACTTGCTGAGTATTTCTAGAATTTTCTGTTTTTATGTCAGATTCCCAGCCTCTGCAGTATTTCGCTATTGCATAGATTCACATGCATTGATAAATATTGTGACGCTGCAATGCAACGTTCCCTAATGGGTAGGATTCAGCGTTCTCTTGCATTTGATTCCAGGTCAGGGGAGTAACAGTTTTTAATTCGAGACCTGATTTAAATGAATTACATGACTTTCATGTGGAAAAAAGATTAATTGGTTTAAACATCATTTATTAATCCATAAAGTTATTTTGTGGAACTTCAATCATTTAATTAGCCCTCAGCATGTGATGAACCTTTATCCCGAGCTCATTGTATTTTAGGAGCCTTGGTGTAAAATGTTGAGTGTTTATGACACGGACCCAGCCCCAGAATCGCCACTGTGAAAGTAGGAAACTGCTCGAAATACACAACAGGGCGGGCAGTTTGTGAAAAACAATTAAACTTTTGGCGTGTAGACTTTTCACAGAAATGGAACCAGCTTCGTGTGACAATATGAGCTGTGACTGTGTGTACATGGGTGGCATGTCTCTATATCAAGTGAGTGTTTGTGTTCTGATGCGATCCTTTGCATGTCATTGAGTCACAGAGTCATAGCGGCACAGAAGGAGGCCATTCGGCCCTTCGAGTCCGTGCCGGCTCTCTGTGGAGCAATCCAGTCAGTCCCATTCCCTTGTGACCCCACCTCATTGTTCGTGGATGTAATGTTTCCCTGACTGACCTGTTTGGACACCATTCACACCTTTGACTGCTGTGATTATCTCTCTGCCGAAGTGTGATAAATGGTAGTCGGAAATGTTACCTGTAAACATCTGACATGATTCTCTGACTCTATAAGCTGTGTCTTTATGCATTTCTCCACTTCACCTGAAGAAGGAGCAGCGCTCCGAAAGCTTGTGATTTCAAATAAAGCTGTTGGACGATAACCTGGTGTTGTGTGACTTCTTACATTTGTCCACCCCAGTCCAACTCCGGCATCTCCACACCATCATTGTTGTGAGTTAACAAATAATATATTAATTGTCCAGACTGATATGAGCTGTAAAAGGATAGTGACCCCGCCGTGATTTGAACACGCAGCCGTCTGATGTGGAGTCAGACGCGCGACCGTTGCGCCAGGAGGTCTAGACAGCGTTTGTTCTGTATTCAAGTTCATATCTATACAGAAGTATCATACCTGGTTCCTGGTGTTCGAATGAAACTCACCTGCTTTCGATTCTCAATCAAGGAATTTATGTTGACACAAGATTTGGGAACAGTAAATTACAGAAAGATATTTCAAGTCTGTGAGACGAGTGATAATTGCTTTAATCTTGGTTAATAAATCCATTACTTTCTGTTACAGATTTCGGTTACAGACGCTCTTTGCGTGACATTTGTTCCGCGTTTAATTATGCAAACTGGGAGAGATCGCTGATCGCGGGGAGACAGTGGGAGCTTCAGCAGCCCCACTGTCAGGATGTGGAAGGATTCACGTTAGCGGTGTGTGGGGGAATCAGTGACATTTTTTGTAAAGGGCAGCGGGGGATAAGGACTGAGAGCATTCAGTGTGGGACAGAAGCTGTTTAAATTGAGGCAGCACATTGCCGATCAGCACAGAGGGAGTTAACTGACTCAGTGCCCCTCTGCTGCTGCTACAGAGCCGGTGATTTCCACATTGCAGCGGTTATCAGATTCGAGCCCGCGTGGAAATAAATATGTTTTAAACTTGCTGTGGCGAACAAACAGAGGCGAATTTATTCTCCTGTCAAAAGGGCCACAGCGGCTTCTACCTTGTTCTTTAATTGCTCTTTATTTCACTTCACTGAGTTCGATATATTTCTTATGGCTAAAGGGATCAAGGAATATGGGGAGAAGGCAGGGACAGGGCACTGAATTTGGATGATCAGCCATGATCTCATTGAATGACGGAGCAGGCTCGACAGACCGAATGCCCTACTCCTGCTCCGAACTTCTATGTTTCTCTGTTTCTATGAATAGATAACTTTGAGTGAGAGAAAACTGACCCAGAAATATAATCCATTAATCTGCAGGGTGGCCGTCAGTAAGAAGCCTTTTCTCTCTGGATCCGGTAGCGGTTCTGGTTTCAGGCTCAAGATTGCCGGTACTGTCGATAGATTTTTGTTGAGTAAGGGTATTAAGGGTTAAGGAACCAAAGCGGGTAGCTGGAGTGAAGATGCAGACTAGCCCTGATCTAATTCAATGACGGAACAGGCTCGAGGGGCTGAATGGCCTCCTCCTGTTCCTATGCAGTCGCTGCAATGCAATGTACTCGATGCTGGACGGTTTCTGGTGTGTAATAGTTATCGCATTCCGCTAACACACGAAAACTCAATGGTTCGAAAGTGGGTAGAGGCAATTTAATGCCTTTTCTCCATTCAAGATGACTAAATATGAAAACAGGAATAATTTACATGTTTGTACAAATAAAACACGCATTGTCAGGCGAATTATACCTTTCAAATGGCAGCGTTACAGTGAGTGAAGTAATTCTCAATAATATGTCCCATATAGGACACAGTTTGGGTTGCGGTACTGTAAGCAGGGTTTGGGGAAAATTGGCATGATTTAGGGAATCTCCCCCTCGCGTGTCGCTACATTAAAGAGGTTCAGAATGCGGAAGCAAAACAACACAGATTAATAGGAAAACACAGGGTGAGCGACGGGATTCAAAGTGCAGTTTCAATCGGTCTGTCTGGGTGTCCTTTCAATAACTAACAAAGAAAGCGCATCTCCAAAAATGTCCCACACCGTGTTATGATTCAGGAAACTGAGACGGGGGCAGAAATAAGAAAAAAAAACATAGTGATACAGAGAAGAGTAAGAGAGAAGGGGAAAAATACTGTTTCCACGGAGAACTAATGCAGAGACTCCTCTGCTGCGCCTGGGGTGGCCTCCTGCAGCCCGGATACATTAACATCCTAACAGCTCATTAACTGTACGAGTGGGACCGGGCGGCGCTTCAGAAGACAGTGCGAAAAGGCAAAGACACTGTGTCGGTCTCAAGTGCTCTGCTCATCAAGAATAGCCACACACACAAAATGGTTTTAGCATGGTTACCTCTTAATCTGCATTACCGCCAATCAGTCGGCTCTTTGGTCTAGGGGGTATGATTCTCGCTGCTTGAAACTTGCGAGATATTGTGGGTTGAAATCCTGGACGTGCACTACTTTTGTCCACGGATTTTGAACTTGCAGTTGAAACTATTGCAAAGAAAGTCTCCCATTGACACAGCTCTTTTCACGAGCTCAGGACAGCCCAAAGCGCTTTACAAACATTGCAGTATCTTTGAAGTGTTGTAAGGTGGGGAAAGATGTGCCCAAATTCCCCCCACGTGAATCTCAACTCTTTGGGAAGGAGTTTGGTGGAAAGACTCAGGCTCCTCAATGACTTGGACTTTCTTTGAATGAGTTCTGCCTGTAACTGCACTCGAGCATGAAACAGCTTCTGGGCCTCCATCTCACGGGAGCAGAGTGTGGTCGCTGTGCAGCGGTTAGCGAGTCGGTGACGAGCTCGAGGGTGAGACACGTCGCTTGCAATCTATGAAATTTCACCAAGGGCCAGAGAATAGAAACGCTGAATGGAACAGTCCCTGTGAGCGATGGATTGAAGGGGACGGCGCATCGAGCACAGCTGTAGAACGCGCAGTGCAGCCAAAGTGTTCGCAACATTAAATGTCAGAGTTATTAATCCTGCAATAATTAGACATATAAGTAACAACAGCATTTAGACAAATTCTTGCGAATTTTAACCGGAGAACTCAAATACGTTATAGTTCCGATCTCGATATACAAGTTAATCAAACCTGTATTGGATTCTAAAGTATCTGTTCCAAACGTCACTTTTACATCCTTTCCTCGCCTCTTCTACGCGGCCCCTCAAACTATTGCAGCTGTTCAAATGGATGCATCACCTCACCTAATACAAATTCTCGAACTGATACACTATCTCAAATTAATACACCTCAAAAAAATACAGCACCTTAAACTAATACAGCACCTCAAACCCATTCAGCTCCTCAAACTAATGCAGCACCTCAAACTAATCGAGCACCTCAAACAAATACAGGTCAAACTAATATGGCACATCAAATTATTACAGCACCTCAAACTAGTGCACCTCAAAATAATACACTACCTCCAACTAATTCAAATTCTCAAACTAATACACTATGTCAAAATAATACAACACCTCAAGCTAATACACTGTGTCAAAATAATACAACACCTCAAAATAATACAGCCCCTCAAAATAATATCGCGGCTCAAACTAATGCAACACCTCAAAATCATACACCTCAAAATAGTACAGTACATCAAACGAATACAGCCCCTCAAACTGATAAAGCACCTCAAACTAATACAGCACCTCAAACTAATACAGCGCCTCCAACTAATGCAGTGCCTCAAACTAATGCAGCACCTCAAACTAATACAGCGCCTCAAACTAATACAATGCCTCAAACTAATACAGCACCTCAATCTAATACAGCACCTCAAATGAATACGGCGCCTCAAACTAATACAGGACCTTAAACTAATACAGCACCTCAAACTAATACAGCGCCTCAAACTAATACAGTGCCTCAAACTAATACAGCACCTCAATCTAATACAGCACCTCAAATGAATACGGCACCTCAAACTAATACAGCACCTCAAACTAATACAGCACTTCAAACGAATACAGCACCTCAAACTAATACAGAGCCTCAAACTAATACAGTGCCTCAAACTAATACAGCACCTCAATCTAATACAGCACCTCAAATGAATACGGCGCCTCAAACTAATACAGCACCTCAAACTAATGTAGCATCTCAAACTAATACAGCCCCTCAAACTAATACAGCACCTCAAACTAATAAAACATCTCAAACTAATACAGAACGTCAAACTAATACAGTGCCTCAAACTAATACAGCGCCTCAAACTAATACAGCACCTCCAGCTAATACAACACCTCAAACTAATACAACGGCTCAAACTAATAGAGCACCTGAAACTAACACAGCCCCTTAAACTAATACAGTGCATCAAACTAATGTAGCACCTCAAGTCATAGAAAGATAGAGGATAGGAGCAGGAGTAGGCCATTCGGCCCCTCGATCCTGTTCCTTCATTCAATGAGATCATGGCTGATCATCCAAATTCAGTACCCTGTCCCTGCCTTCTCCCCATATCCCTTGTTCCCTTTAGCCTTAAGAAATATATCAAACTCCTTCTTGAATATATTTAATAAATTGGCCTCAACTGCCTTCTGCGGTAGAGAATTCCACAGGTTCACCACTCTCTGGGTGAAGAAATTCCTCCTCATCTCAGTCCTAAATGGCTTACCCCTTATCCTTAGACTGTGACCCCTGGTTCTGGAGTCTCCCACCATCGGGAACATCCTTACTGCATCTAGTCTGTCTATTCCTGTTAGAATTTTTTAAGTTTCAATGAAATCCCCTCTCATTCTTCTAAACTCCAGCAAGTATAAGCCCAATCGACCCAATCTCTCCTCATACGTCATTACTGCCATCCCAGGTAAATCAATAGAGCATGTAAAACTAATAAAGCACATCAAACTAATACGGCACCTCAAACTAATACAGCACCTCAAACTAATACAGCACCTCAAACTAATACGGCAACTCAAACTAAAACAGCACCTCAAACTAATACAGCACCTCAAACTAATACAGCCCCTCAAACTAATACAGCACCTCAAACTAATACAGCGCCTCAAACTAATACAGTGCCTCAAACTAATATGGCACCTCAAACTAATACAGCACCTCAAACTCATAAAGCACTTCAAACTAATACAGCACCTCAAACTAATACAGACCCTCAAACTAATACAGCGCCTCAAACTAGTACAGCAATGCAAACTAATACAGACCCTCAAACTAATACAGCACCTCAAACTAAAAGATCACCTTAATCTAATACAGCACCTCAAAATAATACAGCACCTCAAACTAATACAGCACTGCAAACTAATACGGCACCTCAAACTAATACAGCACCTCAAACTAAAAGAGCTCCTCAAACTAATGCAGCACTGCAAACTAATACAGCACCTCAAACTAATACTGCACCTCAAACCAATAAAGCGCCTCAAACTAATACAGCACCTCAAAGTAATACCGCACCTCAAACTAATACAGCACCTCAATCTAGTACAGCATCTCAAACTAATACAGCACCTCAAAGTAATACAGCACCTCAAACCAATACGGCAGGTCAAACTAATAAAGCACCTCAAATTAATACAGCATCTCAAACTAATACTGCACCTCAGACTAATACAGCGCCTCAAACTAATACAGCACCTTAAACTAATACAGCGCCTCAAACTAATACAGCACCTCAAACTAATACGGCACCTCAAACTAATACAGCACATCAAACTAATACAGCACCTCAAACTAATACATCACCTCAAACTAATACAGCACCTCAAACTAATACAGCACCTCAAACTAATACAGCACCTCAAACTTATACAGCACCTCAAACTAATACAGCACCTCAAACCTAATCAAAAATAAAGAATGTCAGAAATGGGATCTCAACCCACACCTCCAGGGGAGACCGCTCGACCATCCTGACTTGTAAACGTTATGTCGGGGCACCTGCAAGTTGATTCTGAACGAATATTTGTGATCGTGTCTTGTCCACTTATTTAACTGATGCCATCAGGCTCTTCTCTCCCTGACTCTGGGGAAACAGTGAGACAGAATTTCGAGCAAGCGTCTGGTTATTGTGAAACAGCAAAGAAAATATTAAATCCGGATTTATCCAAAAAGGTTGTGACCCGACCTGATTTGAACGCACATCTAACGTTGCGCCATGAGGTCGACAACAACAAGCGGGGATTTTTATACATATAAACGTTCCTCAATAAAAGGGCTTTAAAATCCCACTCCCACTCTGTGTCAGACAGCTGCAGAAGCAGCGCTTACCTGTCACTCACCGGACGTCTTTTGTTAAACTGTGGTCTTTTTTTCACGGGAAAGCATCATTAATTAACCGATTATTATCTTTTGCACAACTAAAGGAATGCTAACGGAGCGAGAATCGATTCTTCAATCAATTGTTCTGTGCTTTGCATGTGAACTGTTACCCATATCTCATTTTACACACTGTGCTTTAGGAACCTGGTTTAAAATGTTCATTGCTGATGACACCAGGAATCTGGGCCAACTTATGTCAAATTGAACAGGACCGGTTATTTCCACCGTGCACAGAAAATAGAATCAGCAGTGAATATCAACTCCAATGGTACTGACTTTCAGATTTAACGCAATCAGATTTGCAATCAAGTGAAATAATTTCACAGTGAAAAGATTGTAAGTGTTACTCGCATTTGTGCCTTTAATTAAAGTTTGTGGCGTCTGACTCCCGTTCATGTCTCTTCTTCCTCCGTTGAATAAAACAGGAGGGGCTGGACGTTGACCAGACTGCACTGCCCCTGATATCTGCGAGCTCATCCTTCATATTGAGTGCTTTCTCGCCCTTTGATCGGCTGCAGTGTGGCGGTTACCGTGGTCGCCTCACACGCGATGGATCCTCGGTGAATCAGTTTACTCTCACTCAAAGTTATCTATTTAGTGAAGTGAAATAAGAGCAATTAAAGAATAAGTGAGCAGTCACTGCAGCCCTTTTGGTTAAAGAATGAACTCGGAAGCAAGCTTAAACATAATGCTCTCGCTCCGGATCAAACCGGGTACCTACTGCGTGCACAGCGAACGTGATAACCACTACACTAAGGGAACCGCTGGCTAAAGACTTTTAACAGAGGGGAACTGACCAGTGAAGCCTCTCTCTGTTGGTTGGTTCACCTTAAACAGCATCACTCATGTAAAGGATGAGCTCACTAATATCAGGCACAGTGCAGTCTGGTTAACGTCAAAACCCTCCTTTCTTATTAAACAGAGGAAGAAGAGACATGAACCGGAGTCAGAGAAAACAAAATTTAATTAAAGGCACAAAAACGATTAACACTTACTAACATTCGTTTCACTGATAAAATCTTTCACTTGACGTAAAAGCTGACTACGTTGAATCTGAAAATGAGCACCGTGGGATATTTTGTTCACTACTGATTCTATTCTCTCTGATCAGCTGTGCAGCAGTGTCCGTAGGGTAGCGGTTATCACGCTCCCCTCACACGCGGAAAGTCCCCGGTTCGAGCGCAACTAAACGCAATACATTTGCAAAAATTTTATTCTGTTCAGTGAATAGTCCTGTTAATTTTAGCAAAAGTTGCCCCAGATTTCTGCTTTCATAAGCAATTAGTACTTTAAACGAGATTCCTAAAATGCAATGTGTAAAATGAGATATGGTTAACAGTTGATTACTTACAAAGGGCAAAATGCGTTATTGAAGTGTGTATCGCCTTTCTTTCATTCTGTAAATTATGGTAATCGGTTATTTAATGGTGATTGCAAAAGATTCAACTGCAGTTTGAATAGTGGCCGGCGACACGAGCGCTCGTTTGGGATTTGGGGCTTCTCTGAAATTTATTCAAACAACCGAAGCGAAAACTCGATCCCCGAGAACGCCGGTTCAAACCCAGCCAGGTGGGGAGCTAACCATTGCAAAACCATTTTGTGTGTGTGGCTATTTTTGATGAACAGAGCACTGGAGACCGAGACAGTGACTTTGCCTTTTCGACCTGTCTTCTGAAGCGCCGCCCGGTCCCACTGCTACAGTTAATGAGCTGTTAGGATGTTAATGTATCCGGGCTGCAGGAGGGCGCTCCAGGCACAGCAGAAGAGTCTCTGCATTAGTTCTCCGTGGAAACGGTAATTTCCCCTTCGCTCTTCCTCCTCTCTATATCCCTGTGCTTTTATGTCTCTATTTCTCCCCCGGCTCAGTTTCCGGAATCATAACACGGTGTGGGGCATTTTTGGAGACGCGTTTTCTTTGTTTCTTATTGAATGGACACTCAGACAGACCGATTGAAACTGCACTTTGAATCCCGTCGCTGACCCTATGTTTTCCTATTAATCTGTGTTGTTTTGCTTCCACATTCTCAATGAGAAAGTCCCCAGCCTCAATTTTTAAATAAAATAAGGCCCACCTCGTCAAATTGCGACACGCGTGGCGGAGATTCCCTAAATCAGCGCCAACTTTCCCCAAATCCTCCTTACAGTACCGCAACCCAAACTGTGTCCTATATGGGAAATACCATTGAGAATTACTTCACTCACTGTAACGCTGCCATTTGAATGGCATAATTCGCCTTTCAATGCGTGTTTTATTTATACTGAACCAATCATGCAAACTATTTCAATTTTCATATTTACTATACTTGAATGGAGAAAATACTTTAAATTGCCTCTGCCCACTTTCGAACCTTTGAGTTTTCGGAAAGCGATCACCATTACACACCGGAAACCTTCAACACTGGGGTACATTGCATTGTAGCGACTCAATTGGAACAGGAGGAGGCCATTCAGCCCCTCGATCCTGCTGCGCCATTCAATTAGATCAGGGTTGATCTGTATCTTCATTTCATCTACCCGCTTTGTTTCCTTAACCCCTAATAACATTACCCAACAAAAAGTTATCGCCAGTAGCGGCAATCTTGAGCCTGAATCCAGCTGCACTCCCGGATCCGGACAGAAAAGGCTTCTCACTGACGGCCACCCTGCAGATCAATGAATTACATTTCTGAACTTCAGGGATTCGGAGATTCCAGGGTTTAAAAGGGAACAAACGATGAAATGGGCCTCACTGTGGATCAGTTTTCTCTCACTCAGAGGTATCTGACTAGTGAAGTTAAATAAAGGACAAGGGAGGAGCCGCTGTAGCCCTATTGACAGGAGAATAAACTAGCCATACATCTCGCACGTTTCCCAATTCTAACAGAACTGTAATCGACTTGAAACGTTCACTCTGTTTCTTTATCCACATATACTGCCTGACCTCTTGAGAAGTTCCACCATTTTCCGTTTCTATTTGAGATTTACAGCATTTGCAATAATTTTCTTTTGTCACTTAAAATAAACCCGCTGGTTGTTCATCCACAGCAACATTAAACACAATGTTCCCGCCCGGGCTCGAACCGAAGACCTTTCGCGTGTAAAGCGAACGTGAAAACCACTACACTACGGGAACTGCTGGGTTCGTATCTTCAACAGAGGGGAACTGACCAGTGAAGCTCCTCTGTGCTGATTGGTTCAGCTGAAACAGCATCAGTCAATGTAAAGGAGGAGCTCACAAATATCAGGCGCAGTGCAGTCTGGTCAACGTCAGCCCCTCCTTTGTTATTCAACAGAGGAAGAAGAGACATGAGCGGGAGTCAAACGTCACAAACTTTTATTAAAGCTACAAATACGAGTAACACATAATTCCAAATCGTTTCACTGAAAACTTCTTTCATTGATGAAATAGCTAACTGCGTTGAATTTGAAAATGTGCACTGGGCAATATTTTGTTCACTACTGATTCTATTATCTGCGGGTTATGCCGCAGCGGTTGGCGTAGTGTACATGTTATTATGCTCGCCTCGCACGCGAATTGTCCCGGGTTCGAGTCCGGGCGGGAAACATTTACATTCGCCAGGATTTCGTTATGTGCAGTGAACGATCCTGTTCGCTTTAAATAAAGTTGCGCCAAATTTCTACTTTCATAAGCAATTAGCAATTTAATCGAGATTCCAAAAATACAATGTGTAAAATGAGATATGGTTAACAGTTGATAACTTACAAAGGAGAAAATGCGTCATTGAAGAGCGTTTACGCCTTTTTTGCATTCTGTAAATTATGGTAATCGGTTATTAAAGGGTGATTGCAAAAGATTCAACTGCAAGTTGAATAGTGGCCGGCGACACGAGTGCTCGTTTGGGATTTGAACCGTGGGCTTCTCGGAAATTTAAACAAACACCGAAGCGAAAATCGGACGACCTAGAATGCCGCTTCAAAGCCTAGCCAGGTGAGGAGCTAACCATTGTAAAACCATCGTGTGTGTGTGGCTATTCTTGATGAGCAGAGCACTTTAGACCGAAACAGTGACTTTGCCTTTTCGACCTGCCTTCTGAAGGGCCGCCCGGTCCCACTCCTACAGTTAATGAGCTGTTAGGATGTTAATGTATCCGGGCTGCAGGAGGCCACCCCAGGCGCAGCAGACGAGTCCCTGCATTAGTTCTCCTTGGAAAAAGTATTTTCTCCTTCGCTCTTCCTCTTCTCTATATCCCTGTGCAGTTTCCTGAATCATAACAGGGTGGGGACATTTTTAGAGACGCGCTTTTTTTATTACTTATTGAAAGGACAGCCAGACAGGCCGATTGAAACTGCAATTTGAATCTTGTCGCCGACCTTGTGTTTTCCTATTAATCTGTGTTGTTCTGCTTTCCACATTCTCAATGAGAAAGTCCCCAGCCTCCATTTTTAAATAAAATAATACCCAGCTCGTCAAATTGCGACACGCGAGTGGGAGATTCCCTAAATCAGCGTCAACTTTCCCCAAATCCTCCTTACAGTACCGCAACCCAAACTGTGTCCTTTTTGGGAAATATTATTGAGAATTACTTCACTCATTGTAACGCTGCCATTTGAATGGCATAATTCGCCTGTCAATGCGCATTTGATTTATACTGAACCAAGCATGCAAATTATTCCAGTTTTCATAATCACTAAACTTGAATGGAGAAAAGGCATTAAATGGCCTCTACCCACTATCGAACCATTGAGTTTTCGTGCGTTAGCGGAATGCGATAACCACAACACACCGGAAACCCTCCAGCACTCGGGTGCATTGTATTGCAGTGACTCCATAGGAAGAGGAGAAGGCCATTCAGCCCCTCGAGCCTGTTGCGCCATTCAATTAAATCAGAGCTGATTTGTATCTTCACTCCATCTACCCGCTTTGGTTACGTATCCCTGAATACGCTTACCCAACAAAAATCTATCGACAGTACCGGCAATCTTCAGCCGGAAGCCATCACCTCTCCCGGATCCAGACAGAAACGGTTTCTTACTGACTGCCACCCTGCAGATTCATGGATTCCATTTCTGAACTTCAGCGATTCGGAGACTCCAGTGTTTAAAAGTGAACATAAGATGAAATGGGTCTCACTGTGGATCAGTTTTCTCTCACTCGAAGTTATCTATTCAGTGAAGTGAAATAAAGAACAATTAAAGAACAGGGGAGAAGCCGTTGTGGCCCTTTTGACAGGAGGATAAATTCGCCTCTGGTTGCTCGCCAAACCTCGAATGTGACAACCGCTACACTGCGGACACCCCGGCTCGATAGCAGCAGCAGAGGGGACCTGACTCAGTGAACTCCCTCTGTGCTGATCGGCAATGTGTTGCCTCACTTTAAACAACTTCTGTCCCACACTGAAAGCTCTCAGTCCTTCTTCTCCGCTGCCCTTTACAAAAAATGTCACTGATTCCCCCCGCACACCCCTAACGTGTTCTCTTCCGCACCCACACAGTGGGGCCGCTCAGCCTCCCCCTGCCTGATCACGATCAGCCATGTCACCCAGTTTGTAATATTAAACCCAGAACAAGCGCCCCGCAAAGAGAGTCTGTAACCTAAATCTGTAACAGAAAGTACTGGGTTTATTAACGGTGATGCAAGCAATTATAACTCGTCTCACAGACTAGAATTACTTTTATACAGTGAACTGCAGCCAAATCTTTTGTCACTCTGAATTCCTTGATTAAGAATCATAACCGGGTGAGTTCCAGTCGACCACCAGGGACCAGCTATGATTCTTGTATATATATATATATATATATATATCAACCTGAATATGATTGGGAGCTGTCTAGACCTCGTGTCGCAACGGTAGTGCGCCTGATCCCGAGGCTGCGTGTTCAAATGACGTCGGGGTCATGGTTGCTTTGCAGCTCATATGAGTCTGGATAATTAATATATTAATGGTTATCTCACAACAATGAGAACATGAATTAGATGTATTTTATTAGATTGGTTTCTGGGATGTAGGTCTCGCTGGCAAGGCCAACATTTATTGCCCATCCCTGAGGTGCTGGTCAGCCACTGTAGTCGCCTTTCACCACTTACAGAACTACATCATAGAATCAGAGAATGGATACAGCATAGAAAGAGGCCATTCGGCCCGTCCAGCCCCTGCCGGCTCTCTGCAAGAGCTCTTCAGCTAGTCCCACTCCCCCGTCCTTTCCCCGTAGGCCTGCACACTTTATTCCTTCAGTTACTTATCCAATATTTACATGTATCGGTATTATTTATTCATTTATTTGGGTGAAGCTGTCTCATTCAAAAATATGTTCTGGCTATTTATTTCTGTCTTACTTTTAAATTACACGCAAATGACTTTATGCAGAACACCGATACACACAAATACATTGATCAATAACACACAGATACATTCACATTTATTCATCACCAGCGCAATGATACACCCAAAATCCATTTAGAAGAATCAGTTTCAAACACAGATATTTATATATTAATATCCTGAAGTATGTTATAAAAATAAAGAAAATAAATGTACAACTGACTCCAATATTTTTACATGTATGTGTAACCTTTAGGTCGATGACCTTTCACCATTAATTCTCTATATACATATATAGAACTGGAAGATGCCAGCACGCCGTGTGAGATTACATTTGATTTGTGGCTCTTGTACAGCCGGTATGATGGAAATAGAAGAGGTTCGAGCACTTTAATGAGGTTTCCAATGAAGATAGATGCACCCCAATAAATGAAAAAATATTTCAGATATAATGTAACTAGATCTATAAGCCGCAGAGTCATGAAATGCTTTACATGTAAACACACAAAATTAATTTGTATCCAATACAGATTGACTAATTCTAATTGCGATTATTGCGTCACTTTACTTCAGTGTTCCCTGGCAGTCTCATGATTAGAATTCGACACTCTTACTGCCCGGGTTCAATTCCCGGTCAAGGAAGTTATTTTTATAACAGTTTTTTATTAAATTAAACTAATTTTGTTTCAACTCTAACACGCATCAAACCTGGAAAATTGTCTTAATTATTATTAATTAACCGATAATCTTAATTTACAGAATGACATAAATGCTAAAGATACTTCACTAACATATATTGTGCTTTCTATGTGATGAACTGTTATGCATATCTCATTTTACACCATGGCCCGGATTTTACGGTGCTTCCTGCAGCGAATGCAGAGCATAGGCTATTGTACGCCTTCAGAACGACTACACAAGTGCCAGGTATCCGCACGCCCAGAATTTGAGATCTGTCAATTTTCGCTTTGACAGATTCACCGCATCCGCTACAACATCACTTTTGCTTTCACAGAGCTGGGCTAACTACTGTCCAGCGAATGCCCAGGAAACCCTTACACCTGATAATAGCAGGCATAAGGCTTTCTTTTACCATCGTAAGGGTTAAAATCAGTATTATTATTTTTTGTTAAAGTGATATAAACATACACTTACATTTAAAATTCGTTTAGGTAAATTTTGTTACGTTTTAAAATGTCACATTTATATTTCAAAACATTCAATTTGAATTTTAAATCATAGATTCATAGAATCATAGATGATACGGAACAGAAGGAGGCCATGCAGCCCATTGAGTCTGCACTGGCACTTTGAAAGAGCTCTTCAAATAGTCCCACTCCACTGCCTTTCCCCATAGTCCTGCAAATTTCTCCTTTACAATTATTTATACAATTCACTTTGGAAAGTTACTATTGTGTCTGCTCCACCGCCCTTTCAGGCAGCGCATTCCCGATCACAACAACTGGCTGTGGTAAAAAAAACTCATCTCCCCTCTGGTACTTTTACCGGTTAGGTTCAATTAGTCTCCTCCAGTTACCGACCCTCCTGCCACTGGAAACAGATTCTCCTTATTTACTCTTATCAAAACATCTTGTAAATTTAAAAACCTCGATTAAATTTCCTCTTAACCTTCTGCAGGAAACAATTCCAGCTTCTCAGTCTCTCAACATAACTGAAGTCAACTCATCCCTGGGACCATTCGCTCTTTGTGCTTGTCTCTCTTTCTTTGTCTCTATCTGCCTCTCTCTTTGTCTCTGCCTCTCTCTTTGTCCCTCTCTCTCTCTCTGTCTGTCTGTCCCTTCTGTCTCTTTCTCACTCTGTTCACAGGTCCATTCTAGTTCTGATCAAACACTGCAATTTTCAGTTTCTCAGTGGTATAGTGGTGAGTATCCCCGGCTGTCAATGAGACGACCGGGGTTCAATTCCCCGACGGGGAGGATTTTTTTTTTTTTAACAACCCAATTTTAAATTTCTTCCCAGCTCCTTCAATGCTCCTTTGAAAAGTTCAAGTGAAATAATTTTAAAAGATTTACTGGCATATGAAGAACTGTAGAAAAACTTCCTGCACCTGTTCCTCGTTGGAATCGTGCTCGCCCTCCATTTCCCTGTCACTGTTCTGTGGGACAGAGAGGAGTCATAACGGCACAGAATGAGACCATTGGATGCTTAATTAAATTCATTTATTTTGAACATGTGACCATTTATTCTTACTTCCGTGGTGTGAAATGTTATTTATTTGGAGATTTCTATTATGCTTATGGGATTCCGTATATAAAGCATCATAGGAATCCCCCTGTTAGATTGGTTGGCCTGGCCAACGTGAATCCAGGGATGCTGCCGATCCGTGAGCGCCAATGGTATCCGTGGGCCTTTATGCAGGCGTATGCCAGCAGGCCCAAGGCCGCAAGTGTGCGAAACTCCGGAGACACCAGTTAATTGGGATTTGTTTCTCGATTCGGAGGCACAAGCCGGAGCCAAACCTCCGATCGCAATTTCAAGGCCCATCGTATTTTAGGAGGCTGGTTTAAAATGTTCATCACTTACGACATCAGGAATCTGGGGCAAATTTTGTTCAATATAAATGGACCGGTTATTGCGCAGAATAAAAATGTTCCACTCGAACATATCCACCCGGGCTCGATTTGGTAACTGTTCATGTAGGAGGCGAACATGATAGTCGCTGCACTACGGAAACCGGAGCGTTAGTGTCCACGGAAAAGCGAATCAGCAGCGAACATAAAATCTCATGGTGATCATTTTCAGATTCAATGCAGTCAGCCATTAAATAAAGTGAAATAATTTTACAGTGAAAAGATTTGGAAGTGTTATTCGTATCTGTGCCTTTAATTAAAGTTTGTGGCGTCTGACTCCCGCTCATGTCTCTGAATAAGAAGGGAGGGGCTTGTAGTAGACCAGACTGCACTGTGCCTGATGTTTGTGAGCTCATCCTTTATATTGAGCGGTTTCTCGTTCTTTGATCAGCCTCAGCATCAGCTCAGCGGTAACTTCGCAGCCTTAACTATAATTGTAAGCTCGAACTCTCTCTCACCGCGGGCGTTGTATGGTGATTTTATAGTCATATTCAATCCCCTTCTTCTACACCGAAACAAATTGTAGTCGTGATTTTAAACCTATGCTGCGTGATTCATAGCGATCACCTTTAAATGATTCAGCAAAACCAGTCCTTTCACCTCCGCAACACGATTTCGATTCCTGGTCAGGAAAGTGACTTTTATAATAATGTTTTTAAATCACAACCTGATGAAATTGACTACATTCAGCTGATTTGAAAAAATTAAAATTGTATAAATTACCATTACTTACCCCATAACTTTCATTTGCAGAATGAAAGAATTAATAGCTTTGCACCACTTAAAATTATTCTCTGTGTCTATTCTTCCTACCAAAGTGAATAACCTCACATTTCCCTGCATTATATTCCATCTGCCACCTTCTTGCCCGCCCACTCACTTAATCTGTCTATATCCCATTGTAGGCTCTTTGTGTCCTTCTCACAGCTTACTTTCCCACCTAGCTTTGTATCATCAGAAAACTTGGATACATTACACTCTGCCCCTTCATCTAAGTCAGTAATATAGACTGTAAATAGCTGAAGCATGCGCACTTGATCCTTGCGGCACCCCACTAGTTACAGCCTGCCAATCTGAAATTGATCCGATAATTCCTACTCTCTATTTTCTGTCCATTAACCAAACCTCTATTCTTGCTAATACATTACATCCAGTCCCATGAGCCCTTATCTTGTGTAACAAGCTTTTACGTGTTTGCTTATCGAATGCCTTTTGGAAATCCAAATATGCTGCCTCCATTGGTTCCCCTTATAGTTCCAATGAATGCCTGAAGCAGAACATCCCGTTGTGCGAATGGAGCCTGTTTGTCGGACAAGGCTACATGAAAGGAAGGAGTGTGGTAAGGGGATAAGGGAAGTGATACTCTGGTAACAAGGTCGGGTAATAAAAATAGAAAGTGCTGGAAACACTCAACAGGTCAGGCAGCAGCTGTGGAGATAGAAGCAGATTTAACGTTTCCGTTCGAAAACCTTCCATCAGAAGGTGGGCAGTTGTGTTAGGTTACACTATTAAACGTGCACATTGTCACGTAGTAGAGGTAAGGAAAAGATATCAAAAGTTTGGAACAGATACTTTACAATTCTTTAAAGGTTTGATTAACTTGTATATCGAACTCGGAACTATAACGTGTTGGAGTTCCTCGGCTAAAATTCGCAAAGATTTGTTTAAGAGCTGTTGTTAATTATACTTCTAATTATTGCATGATTAATAAATCTGACACTTACGGTTGCGAACCCTTTTACTGCACTGCGCGTTCTCCAGCTGAGCTCGGAGCGTCGTCCCCTTCAATCCATCGCTCACAGGGACTGTTCCATTCAGCATTTCTTTTCTCTGGGCCTTGGTGAAACTTCATAGATTGAAAGCGACGCGTCTCAGCCCCAAGCTCGTCACCGACTTGCTAACCGCTGCACAGCGACCACACTCTGCTCCCGTGAGATGGAGGCCCCGGAGCTGTTTCAAGCTCGAGTGCAGTTACAAGCAGAACTCATTCAAAGAAAGTCCACATCGTTGAGGCGCCTGAGTCTTTGCACCGAACTCCTTCCCAAAGAGTGATTTGGGCACATTTTTCCCCACATTACAACACTTCAAAGGGACTTCAATGGGGTTAAAGCCCTTTGGGACGTCCTGAGTTCGTGAAAAGCTCTGTATCAAAGCCAGTGTTTTTTTTTCCAGAAGTTCGAACAGCAAGTTCATAATTCGCGGGCAAAATAAGGGCTCATCCGGGATCTCCCGCAAGTTTCAACCAATAGCCCCGAAGCGAGAATCATACCAACGAGCCAACTGATAAATTTGACTGGAGATAAGAGGTAAGCATTTTAAAACCATTTTGTTTGTGTGGTTGTTCTTGATGAGCAGAGCACTTAAGACCGAGACAGTGACTTTGCCTTTTCGAACTGTCTACTGAAGCGCCGCCCGGGCCCACTGCTACAATTAATGAGCTGTAGTTGAATATTGGATGGGATAAAAATTGATAAAGAGGAGGTACTAGAAAGCTGGCTGTACCAGGACCAGTTGAATTGGATCCTAGGATGCTGAGGGGAGTAAAGGTGGGAATTACGGAGGTACTGACCATAATCTTCCAATACTCTTTGGATATGGGGTGGTGCCAGACGTCTGGAGAATTGCAAATGTTACACCCTTGTTGAAAAAAGTGTATAAGGTTCAATCCAGCAACTACACGCCAGTCAGCTTAACGTCGGCAGTGAGGAAGCTTTTAGAAAGGATAACCCTGCACAAAATGACCAGTCACTTGGACAAGTCTGGATGAATTAAGGAAGGTCTGCTCGGATTTGTTAAACGCAACTCGTCTTTTCCCAACTTGATTGAATTTTTTGATGAGGTGAAAGAGAGGGTTGATGAGGGAAATTCATTTGATGTGGTGGACATGGACTTCAAAAAGGCATTTGTTGAAGTGCTGCGTAACAGGCTTGCTGGCAAAGCTTAAGCCCATGTAATAAAAGGGACAGTGGCACAATGGATGTCAAATTGGCTAAGTGACAGGAAACAGACAGTAGTGCTGAACTGTTGCTTCTCTGACTGGAGGAAGGTACACAGTGGTGTTCCCCAGGGGTCGGTACTAGGAGCCTGCTCCGCCATTCAATGAGATCATGGCTGATCATCCAAATTCAGTACCCTGTCCCTGCCTTCTCCCCATATCCCTTGATCCCTTTAGCCTTAAGAAATATATCTAACTCAGTGAAGTGAAATAAAGAGCAATTAAAGAACAAGTTAGAAGCCGCTGTGGCCCATTTGACAGGAGAATAAATTCGCCTCTAGTTGTTAGCCACAGCATGTTTAAAACATATATGTTTCCACCCGGGCTCGAACCTGAAAACCGCTACAATGTGGAAACCACCGGCTCTTTTGCAGCAGCAGAGTGGTACTGAGTCAGTTAACGCGCTCTGTGCGGATTGGCAATGTGTTGCCTCACTTTAAACACCTTCGTCCCACACTGAATGCTCTCAGTCCTTCTCCCCCGCTGCCCTTTACAAAAAATGTCACTAATTCCCCCACACACCCCTAACATGAATCCTTCCACATCCTGACAGTGGGGCCGCTGAAGCTCCCACTATCTCCCCGCGATCAGCGATCTCACCCAGTCTGTAAAATTAAACGCGGAACAAATGTCACGCAAAGAGCGTCTGTAACCGAAATCTGTAACAGAAAATGATGGAATTATTAGCCAAGATTAAAGCAATTATTACTCGTCTCACAGACTTGAATTATCTTTCTGCAATGCACTGTTCCCAAATCTTATGTCAAGATGAATTCCTTGATTGTGAATCGAAAGCAGGTGAGTGTCATTCGACCACCACGGACCAGGTATGATACTTCTGTATATATGAACCTGAATACACAAAGAAAGTTGTCGAGACCTCGTGGCGCAACGGTAGCGCGTCTGACTCCAGATTATAGAGTCATAGAGTCATAGAGTTTTACAGCACAGAAAGAGGCCCTTCGGCCCATCGTGTCTGCGCCGTCCATCAATCCCTGTCCAGTCTAATCACATTTTCCAGCATTTGGTCCATAGCTTTGTATGCAATGGCATTTCAAGTGCTCATCCAAATGCTTCTTGAATGTTGTGAGGGTTACTGCCTCTACCACCCTTTCAGGCAGTGAGTTCAAGATACAACCACCCACTGGGTGAAAAAGTTCCTCCTCAAATCCCCTCTAAATCTCCTGCCCCTTACCCTGAATCTATGCCCCCTTGTTATTGACCCCCCTTCTAAGGGGAAAAGTTCCTCTTTATCTACCCTATCTATGCCCCTCATCATTTTGTACACCTCAATCAGGTCCCCCCTCAGCCTTCTTTGCTCCAAGGATAACAACCCCAGCCTGTTTAGTCTTTCTTCATAGCTGAGGCGCTCCATCCGAGTTAACATCCTGGTGAATCTTCTCTGCACCCTCTCCAAAGCAATCACATCCTTCCTATAGTGAGGCGACCAGAACTGCACACAGTACTCCAGCTGTGGCCTCACCAGCGTCTTGTACAGCTCCATAATAACCTCCCTGCTCTTATATTCTTTGCCTTGGCTAATGAAGGCAAGTATCCCATATGCCTTTTTAACCACCTTATCTACCTGTTCCGCTGCCTTCAGGGATCTATGTACATGTACACCAAGGTCCCTCTGACCCTCTGTACTTCCTAGGGTCCTACCACTCATTGTGTATTCCCTTGCCTTATTTGTCCGTCCAAAATGCATCACCTCGCACTTTTCAGGGTTAAATACCATTTGCCACTTTTCCGCCCATCTGACCAACACGTTTATATCGTCCTGTAGCCTGAGGCTTTCCTCCTCGCAATTTACCACCCCACCAATTTTCGTGTCATCTGCGAACTTACTGATCATACCTTTTACATTCTCATCCGAATCATTTATGTAGATCACAAACAGCAAGGGACCCAGCACCGATCCCTGAGGTACCCCACTGGACACAGGCTTCCAGTCACAAAAGCAACCTTCGACCATCACCCTCTGCCTCCTGCCACTCAGCCAGTTTAGGATCCAAAGCGCCAAGGCACCCTGGATCCCATGGGCTCTTACCTTCTTGACCAGTCTCCTATGAGGGACTTTGTCAAAAGCTTTACTGAAGTCCATGTAAACCACATCCACAGCATTTCCCTCATCCACACACCTAGTCACCCCCTCGAAAAATTCAATCAGGTTGGGCAGACATGATTTACCGTTGACAAAGCCATGCTGACTATCCCCAATTAATTCTTGCCTCTCCAAGTGGTGACTAATTTTGTCCCTCAGAATTTTTTCCAATAATTTCCCTACCACAGATGTTAGGCTCACTGGTCTGTAATTCCCTGGTTTATCCCTGCTACCCTTCTTGAATAATGGTACTACGTTAGCTGTTCTCCAGTCCTCTGGTACATCCCCTGTGGCCAGAGAGGTTCTGAAAATTTGTGTCAGAGCCCCTGCAATCTCCTCCTTTGCCTCACACAACAGCCTGGGATACATCTCGTCCGGGCATGGGGATTTACCCACTTTTTGGCCTGCTAAAACCGCAAGTACCTCCTCCCTCTCGATGCTAATATGTTCAAGTATGTCACAGTCCCCTTGCCCGATTTCTATGTCTACATCGTCTTTCTCCATAGTGAACACAGAAGCAAAAAAATCATTTAAAACCCCGCCTACATCATCTGGCTCGACACATAGATTGCCACTTTGGTCCCTAATCGGCCCTACCCTTTCCCTGGTTATCCTCTTGCCCTTAATATACTTATAAACCACCTTAGGATTTTCCTTTATTTTGCTCGCCAGTGTTATTTCATGGCCCCTCCTCGCCCTCCTAATTTCTATTTTAGGTATGCCCCTGCACTTTTTATACTCCTCTAGGGCTTCCTACGTCTTTAGTCTTTTGTAATTGCCAAAAGCCCCCCTTTTTTTCCTAATGCATTTTTGTATATCCCTTGTCATCCAAGGTTCCCTTTGCTTGTTGGTCCCACCCTTAACCTTTACAGGAACCTGTCGGCATTGTACTCTCTCTATTTCCCTTCTGAAAGTCTCCCACTGTTTTGATGTGGAGTTTCCTATAAGTAGCTGCTCCCAGTGCACTTTGGCCAGATCCTGTCTTATCATATTAAAATCGGCCTTCCCCCAATTTAGAACCCTTATTTCCGGGCCGTCTTTGTCTTTTTCCATGACCACCTTAAATCTCACCGAATTATGGTCACTGTCGCCAAAGTGCTCTCCTACTGACACATCCACCACTTGCCCGGATACATTCCCTAGAATTAGGTCCAGTACCGCCCCCTCTCTTGTAGGACTTTCTACATGTTGGCTCAATAAGCTCTCCTGGATGCACTTTAAGAATTCTGCACCCTCTAAGCCTTTCACACTCTGACTCCCAATTAACATTGGGGAATTTGAAATCCCCCACTATTATTACCCTATTATTTTCGCACTTCTCTGAGATTTGCCTACATGTCTGTTCCTCTAACTCCCCTGACTGTTTGGGTTCCTATCGTACACTCCCAGCAAAGTGCTTGCCCCCTTTTTGTTTTTAAGTTCTACCCATATGGCCTCATTAGAGGAACCCGCTAATATATCGTCCCTCCTTACAGCAGTAATTGACTCCTTAATTAATATTGGAACACCCCCTCCCCTTTTACACCCCCCTCTGTCTCGCCTGAAGATTCTATACCCCGGAATATTGAACTGCCAGTCCTGACCCTCCCTCAACCATGTCTCCGTGATAGCAACAATATCCTACTCCCATGTGTTCAACAACAACTTCAGTTCATCCACCTTATTTGCAAGACTCCTTGCATTAAAATAAATGCCTTCCAGCCATGCCATATTCCCTTTTGCCTTCACATATTTGCTCTGCCTTCCCAGCTGACTTGTTTTTTCCTCCGTATTTGGCTGCAAATCACCCCCTACTATAGCTCCACTCTGTATCCCATCCCCCTGCCAAGTTAGTTTAAACCTCCCCCCGCAGCAGTGCTAGCAAACCTCCCCGCAAGGATATTGGTTCCCCTCTGGTTCAGGTGTAAACCGTCCGACTTGTACAAGTCCCACCTTTCCCAGAAGCAGACCCAGTGATCCAGGAAACTAAAGCCCTCCCTCCTGCACCATCCCTTTAGCCACGCATTCATCTTTTCTATCTTCCTATTCCTATACTCACTAGCACGTGGCACCGGGAGTAATCCAGAGATTACAACCTTTGAGGTCCTGCTCCTTAATCTTCCACCTAGCTCCCTAAATTCTTGCTGCAGGACCTCATCCCTCTTTTTACCTATGTCGTTGGTACCAATGTGGACCACGACCTCTAGCTGTTCACCCTCCCCCTCCAGAATGCCCTGCAGCCGCTCAGTGACATCCTTGACCCTGGCACAAGGGAGGCAACAAACCATCCTGGATTCACGTCTACGGCCACAGAAACGCCTATCTGTTCCCCTTACTATAGAATCCCCTACCACTATTGCTCTCCCACTCTTTTTCCTCCCTTCCTGGGCAGCAGGAGCACACCCAGTGCCAGGAATTTGGCTGCTGCTGCCTTCGCCTGGTGAGTCATCCCCCTCAACAGTATCCAAATTGGTATACCTGGTATCAGAAGGCTGCATGTTCAAATCACTTCGGCGTCACTGTTCATTTACAGCTCATATCAATCTGGACAATTAATATCTTAATTGTTAACTCACAACAAAGAGAAATTGTATCAGATGTATGTTTTATATTGGTTAGATGTAGGTCTCGCTGGCAAGGCCAGCATTTATTGCCAATGCCTGAGGTGACGGTGTGTCACTGTTGTCGCCTTTCACCACTTACAGATCTACACCATAGAAGCAGAGAATGGATACAGCACAGAAGGAGGCCATTCGGCCCGTCCAGCCCGTGCCGGCTCTCTGCAACAGCCCTTCAGCTAGTCCCACTCCGCCGCCCTCTCCCCGTAGCCCTGCACATTTTATTTCCTTCAGGCACTTATCCAAGATTTACATGCATCTGCGTTATTTATTCATTTATTTGGGTGAATCTGTCTCATTCAAAAAGCATGTTCTGGCTACTTATGTCTGTCTTACCTTTAAATGCCACGCAAATACATTTATACAGAACACCAATACACACATATCCATTGAGAAATAACACACAGAAACAATCACATTTCTTCATCCATTTCTGTTAAAAGTTATTTTGTAGAAATTCAATCATTTATTTAGCTCTGAGCATGTGATGAGTCTTTATCCCTAGCTCATTGTATTTTAGGAGCCTTGGTTTAAAATGTTGAGTGTTTATGACACGGACCCAGCCCCAGAATCGCCACTGTGAAAGTAGGAAACTGCTCGAAATACACAACAGGGAGGGCAACTTGTGAAAAACAATTAAACTTTTGGCGTGTAGACTTTTCACAGAAACGGAACCAGCTTTGTGTGACAATATGAGCTGTAAGTGGGTGTACATGGGTGGCACGTTTCTATACCAAGCGAGTGTTTGTGTTCTGAGTGCGATCCTTTGCATGTCATTGAGTCATAGAATCATAACGGCACAGAAGGAGGCCATTCGGCCCTTCCAGTCCGAGCCAGCTCTCTGTAGAGCAATCCAGTCAGCCTCATTCCCCCCGCTCCAACCCCGTAGCTCTGCAAGTTTATTTCCCTCAAGTGCTTATCCAGTCTCCCTTTGTGTGTCAGTTGTACATTTAATTTCTTCACTTTTATCATATGCATCAGGTTATCAATAGAAAAATATCTGTGTTTGAACGAGAGATTCTTCGAAATGGATTTTGTGTGTATCAGTGGGCTGGTGATGAATAAATGTGATTGTATCTGTGTGTTATTTCTCAATGTATTTGTGTGTATCTGTGTTCTATATAAATGTATTTGCGTGGCATTTAAAAGGAATACAGTCATAAAGAGCCAGAACATGCTTTTTGAATGAGACAGATTCACCCAAATAAATAAATCAATAACACAGATGAATGTAAATCTTGGATAAGTGCCTGAAGGGAATAAAATGTGCAGGGCTACTGGGAAAGGGCGGGGGAGTGGGACTAGCTGAAGGGCTGTTGCAGAGAGCCGGCACGGGCTGGACGGGCCGAATGGCCTCCATCTGTGCTGTATCCATTCTCTGATTCTATGGTGTAGATCTGTAAGTGGTGAAAGGCGACTACAGTGTTTCACCACCACCCCATTGACGGGCAATAAATGCTGGCCTTGCCAGCGAGACCTACAACCCAGGAACAATATAAAAAATATATCTAATACAAGCACTCATTGTTGTGAGTTAACAAATAAGATATTAATTGTCCAGACTGATATGAGCTGGAAAAGGACAGTGACCCCGATGTGATTTGAACACGCAGCCTGCTGATCTGAAGTCAGACGCGCTACCGTTGCGGCCCGAGCTCTAGATAGTTTCGATTGTGTATTCAAGTTCATATATACAGAAGTATCATACCTGGTTCCTGGTGGTCGAATGACACTCACCCGCTTTCGATTCTCAATCAAGGAATTTATGTTGACAAAAGATTTGGGAACAGTAAATTGCAGAAAGATAATTCAAGTCTGTGAGACGAGTAAAAATTGCTTTAATCTTGGTTAATAATTTCATTACTTTCTGTTACAGATTTCGGTTACAGACGCTCTTTGCATGACATTTGTTCCGCGTTTAATTTTGCAAACTGGGTGAGATCGCTGATCGCGGTGAGGCAGTGGGAGCTCCAGCTGGCTCCACTGTCAGGATGTGGAAGGATTCACGTTAGGGGTGTGTGGGGGAATCAGTGACATTTTTTATAAAGGGCAGCGGGGGAGAAGGACTGAGAGCATTCAGTGTGGGACAGAAGCTGTTTAAATTGAGGCAACACATTGCCGATCAGCACAGGGGGAGTTAACTGACTCAGTTGCCCTCTGCTGCTGCTACAGGTTGTAGCGGTTATCAGGCTCGAGCCCGGCTGGAAACATATATTTTTTAAACTTGCTGTGACGAGCAACCAGAGGCGAATTTATTCTCCTGTCAAAAGAGCCACAGCGGCTTCTACCTTGTTCTTTAATTGCTCTTTATTTCACTTCACTGAGTTAGATATATTTCTTAAGGCTAAATGGATCAAGGGGTATGGGGAGAACGCAGGGACAGGGTGCTGAATTTGGATGATCAGCCATTTTAATATTGATTTTAACCCTTACGATGGTAAAAGAAAGTCTACACGCCAAAAGAACCACGAGAGCTAGAGACAGTACTAGGCATGGTTAACTACTTAGCAAAGTTTGCCCTGAATCTCTCCGAAATCAACGCACCCATGCGTCAGTTGCTCAAACAATCCAATGAGTTCCTGTGGGACAAACAACACGACACAGCATTTCAGAAAATGAAAGACCTAATCACCAGAGAACCAGGACCAAAGTCATACATGAAGGATGGCCTGAGGAAAGGAGGAAACGCCCTCCGAGCATATCGGAACCCTGGAACCACAGAGACAAACTGTCACAAATCAACAGAATCGTCTTCAAAGGGGAGAAAATCGTCATTCCTACCAGTCTCAGAGAAGAGATGTTGACAGAAATTCATGCTGGACATATGGGCATGGAAAATTGCAAACAAAGAGCACGTGACATTATGTTTTGGCCCGGAATGTGCAAACATATTGAGGACATTGTCGGAAAATGTTCCATTTGTCTCGAACGCCGCCCATCAAATGTCAAAGAGCCCATGATACCTCACCGTATCCCAGGCAGGCCCTTGCAGGTCACGGCAATTGATCTGTTCACATGGAACAACGAGGACTACACAGTGACTGTTGATTACAACAGCAGATTTTTTGAACTGGACATGCTTCACAGCACCACATCTGCAGCTGTGATCCACAAGCAAAAGGCAGCCTTTGCCAGGCATGGCATGGTAGAGACTTTAGTCTCAGACAATGGCCCCCAATATAAATCAAAAGAGTTCGAATCGTTTGCCAAGGCATGGGATTTCACACATGTCACATCAAGGCCACATTACCCTCAAAGTAATGGCCTTGCTGAAAAAACTGTCCAGATTGCAAAAACACTCATGGGCAAAGCCAAAGCTGGCAAAAGAGACCCCTACGTCAGTCTCCTTGAGTACCGCAACACTCCGCTTGACAACTTCAAGTCACCAGCACATCAGTTGATGAGCCGCAGACCTCGCTCAATCCTTCCATGCACCAACCAGCAGCTGCAGCCAGAGGTCGCCAGCTGCAAGCAAGTGCATGCAAAACGTGTCCAGAGACAGCAACACCAGAAGAAATATTATGACAGGTCAGCTAGACTACTGCCGCCACTGCAAAATGGAGAATCCATCAGAATCCAGGAGCATGACTACTGGAAGCCAGCAGTCGTCATCCAGCCAGCTGACACTGAGGGATCGTATCACGTCTGCACCCCAGAAGGACAGGTGTACCGCCGCAATCGCAGGCACCTCCTGAACACCAAGGAACAACACCGTCATTCCGATGAGAGGATCAGTTCAACAGAGTGTGATGAACAGAGCAATACACAAAACAAATCATACTTACCTGAACCTAAACCTGAACCTGAATTGTTGACCGATTCAGAGGCATGCTCAGTTCCATACCACACAAGGTCGGGACGAAAGGTCAAGCCTAGAGTTATCCTTGACTTGTGAACTGTCAAAGGGTGTAGGCGGATCGCTGCCTTTAAAAAACTGTACATCGTCATTGAAACGTTGAGATGTTTTCACTGCTAGTTAAATGCTGAGTTTACTTATATGTTGATGCTACTGAGAACATTATGTAGTGGAAAAGTTTAAAAGTAAAGCATAACATTTTTCTTTAAAAGAAAGGGGATGTAACATTTGCATATTGAATTTCCATTGGCCTGCAGGCATCTGTAAGGAATACCTAGTATGTTCACATGTGATCACATGCTGAGTTGTCATTGGCCTGCAGGCATCTGTAAGGACTGCTATTGTTTTGAAGACCCAGGCTAGGGGTCCTTACTTCATCTTGTCCCCACGGTACTGCTGTGAGTAAGATCAGACCTAATGCTTCATAAAAGAGTTTAAACTGCAATACTCCATTGGCCTGCAAGTTATTATTTTGAACAAAGTGTGCAAAACAAGACAGGTATGATTCTCGCTGGTTGAAACTTGCGAGATATTGGCCCAGAAATTCGGGTCGGGGGCTTCCCGTGGGTGTAAGCCCCTGACCTGCACTTAGCTCGCGGGCCGGCAGTTGAGCTGTAGGGCCCCGTGGAATTCCGATCCAGGGCCTGGTCCAGCTGCCGGCGCGCAGTGCTTCGTATCGCAGGGGCGCAGTTAGTGCGATGCATCCCCTGGGATCACGTGAGCCATGGGCAGCCAATCGGAGGAGGGAAAGCCCATTCATAAATCTGACAGGAAGACCTGTCAAGACTTATAAATACTACGGCCCCAAAATAGCATTGAACTTTCAAATAATTTAAAAAAATATCACACTTTTTAAAATAAACTATAAATTACATTAAATAACTATTTTAAACAATAATTTAAATTTTTGAAAAAATAATTTTATATTCTAACAGGGCTAAAAATAAACTTACCTTGCTTTAAAGTATTTAAAAATAATAAACCTGTGGAAAAAATGTTTTAATTTTAATTAATTGACCACTTACCTTGTAAAAAGCAGGCCTTACACCTGCTTTTGACATTTCTAAATCCTGCAGGCTTACGATCCCGGGAAAACCTGCAAAAAAAACCTAAGTTCAAAGCGCACGCGCAGCCTCTCCCGTGCACGCGTTCGACCTCTGAACCTCTTCGTTCAGGGGAACGGAAGTGCCGGAGACACGAATTTCTGGGTCAATATTCTGGGTTCAAATCCCCGACATGCCCTTCTTTTGTCCGCGGATTTTCACTTGCAGTTGAAACTGTTGAAAAGAATGACTTGCATTGATACAGCGCTTTTCATGAACTCAGGACATCCCAAAGCGCTTTATAAACATTGAAGTACCTTTGAAGTGTTGCAATGTGGCGAAAGGTGAGCCGAAATGCCCCCCACATGAATCTGAACTCTTTGGGAAGGAGTTCGGTGCAAAGACTCAGGCTCCTCAATGTCTTGGACTTTCTTTGAATGAGTTCTGCTTGTAACTGCACTCGAGCTTGAAACAGCTCCTGGGCATCCATCTTACGGGAGCAGAGTGTGGTCACTGTGCAGCGGTTAGCGAGTCGGTGACCAGCTTGGGGTGAGACACGTCGCTTTCAATCTATGACATTTCACCAAGGGCAAGAGAATTGAAACGCTGAATGGAACTGTCCCTGTGAGCGATGGATTGAAGGGGACGGCGCTCCAAGCACAGCTGGAGAACGCGCAGTGCAGTAAAAGGGTTCACAACATTAAATGTCAGAGTTATTAATCATGCAATAATTATACATATAATTAACAACAGCATTTAGACAAATCCTTGCGAATTTTAACCGAAGAACTCAAATACGTTATGGTTCCGTATTCGATATACAAGTTAATCCAACATTGATCGGATTCTAAAATATCTGCTCCAAACGCCACTTTTACATCCTTTCCTCACCTCTTCTACCTGATCATTTGCACGTTTAATTGTGTTACCTATCACAACTGCCAACATCTGATGGAAGGTCATCGACCGGAAATGTTAACTCTGTTTCTCTCTCTACAGACGCTGCCTGACCTGCTGAGTTCGTCCACATTTTCTCTTTATATTACCGGAACGTGTAACCAGAGTATCAATTCCCTTTTCTCCAAACCACACTCCTTCCTTCCATGTAGCCTTGTCCAATCAACAGAGGGGAACGGACCAGGGAACTACATCTGTGCTGATTGGCTCACCTAAAATAGCGTCACTCAATATAAAGGATGAGCTCACAAACATCAGGCACAGTGCAGTCTGGTCAAAGTCAAGCCCCTCCTTTCTTATTCAGAGACATGAACGAGAGTCAGACATCACAAACTTTAATGAAAGACACAAATACGAGGAACACTTACTACCAAATCGTTTCACTGATAAATTCTTTCACTTGATGTAAACGCTGACTGCTTTGAATCTGAAAATGAACACCGTGGGATAGTTTGTTCATTGCTGATTATATTAGCTGTGAGTAGCAATGCAAAGTTTTCCGTAGTGTAGTGGCTATCAAATTCGCTTTACATGCGAAAAGTCCCGCGTGCCAGCCAAGGCGGGCGGGAACATTACAATAGCCAGTATTTTATTCTGTGCAGCGACCAGTCCTGTTAATTTTTATCGAAAGTCGCCCCATTTTTCTGCTTTCATAAGCAATGCAATTTTAAACGAGGTTCCTAAGATACAATGTGTAAAATTAGATGTGGTTAACAGTTCATTACTTACAAAGGGCAAAATGCTTTATTGAAAGGTTTTCGCCTTTCTTTCATTCTGTAAATTATGGTAATCGGTTATTTAATGGTGATTGCAAAAGATTCAACTGCAAGTTGAATAGTGGCCGGCGACACGAGCGCTCGTTTGGGATTTGAATCGAGGACTTCACGGAAACTTAAACAACCACCGAAGCGTAAATCGGACCCCGAAAACGCCGGTTCAAACCTAGCCAGATGAGAAGCTGACCATTGTAAAACCATTTTGTTTGTGTGGCTATTCTTGATGAGCAGAGCACTGGAGACCGAGACAGTGTCTTTGCCTTTTCGACCTGTCTTCCGAAGCGCCGCCCGGGCCCACTCCAACAGTTAATGAGCTGTTAGGATGTTAATGTATCCGGGCTGCAGGAGGCCACCCCAGGCGCAGCAGAGGAGTCTCTGCATTAGTTCTCCGTGGAAACAGTATTTTCCCCTTCTCTCTTCCTCTTCTCTATATCCCTGAGCAGTTTCCTGAATCATAACAGGGAGGGGACATTTTTAGAGACGCGCTTCTTTATTACTTATTGAATGGACAGCCAGCCGGACCGATTGAAACTGCAATTTCAATCCTGTCGCCGACCTTGTGTTTTCCTATTAATATGTGTTGTTCTGCTTTCCATATTCTCAATGAGAATGCTCCCAGCCTCAATTTTTAAGTCAAATAAGGCCCACCTCTTCAAATAGCGACACGCGAGTAGGAGATTCCCTAAATCAGCGCCAACTTTTCCCAAATCCTTCTTACAGTATCGCAAGCCAAACTGTGTCCTTTATGGGAAATATCATTGAGAATTACTTCATAATTCGCCTGACAATGCGTGTTTTATTTATACTGAACCAAACATGAAATTATTCCAGTTTTCATATTTACTAAACTTGAATGGAGAAAATACCTTAAATTGCCTCTACCCACTTTCGAACCGTTGAGTTTTCGTAAAGCGATCACCAGTACACACCGGAAACGCTCCAACACTTGGGTGCATTGCATTGTAGCGCCTCAATAGGAACAGGAGGAGGACATTCAGCCCCTCGATCCTGTTGCGCCATTCAATTAGATCAGGGTTGATCTGTATCTTCATTTCATCTGCCCGCTTTGTTTCCGTAACCCGTAATAACCTTAGCCAACTAAAATCTATCACCAGTAGCGGCAATCTTCAGCCTGACTCCAGCTGCACCCCCGGATCCAGACAGAAAAGGCTTCTTACTGAAGGCCACCCTGCAGATCAATGAATTACATTTCTGAACTTCAGGGATTCGGAGATTCCAGGGTTTAAAAGGGAACAAAAGATGAAATGGACCTCACTGTGGATCATTTTTCTCTCACTCAGACGTATCTGATTGGTGAAGTTAAATAAAGAACAAGGGAGAAGCCGCTGTAGCCCTATTGACAGGAGAATAAACTAGCCATACATCTCTCACGTTTCCCAATTCTAACAGAAGTGTAATCGAATTGAAACGTTCACTCTGTTTCTTTATCTACACATACTGCTGACCTTTTAAGAATTTCCACCATTTTCCTTTTCTATTTGAGATTTACAGCATTTGCAATAATTTTCTTTTGTCACTTAAAATAAACCCGCTGGTTGTTCATCCACAGCAGCATTAAACACAATGTTCCCGCCCAGGCTCGAACCGGGAAACTTTCGCGTCTAAAGCAAACATGATAACCACTACACTACGGGAACCGCTGGGCGCACATCTTCAACAGAGGGGAACTGACCAGTAAAGCCCCTCTGTGCTGATTGGTTCAGCTGAAACAGCATCAGTCAATATAAATGATGAGCTCACAAATATCAGGCGCAGTGCAGTCTGGTCAACGTCAGCCCCTCCTTTCTTATTCAACAGAGGAAGAAGAGACATGAGCGGGAGTCAGACGTCACAAACTTTTATTAAAGCTACAAATACGAGTAACACATACTTCCAAATCGTTTCACTGAAAACTTCTTTCATTGATGAAAAAGCTGACTGCATTGAATCTGAAAATGCGCACCGGGCGATATTTTGTTCACTACTGATTCTATTTTCGGTGGGTTAGGCCGCAGCGGCTGCCGTAGTGTACCGGTTATCCCTTTCGCTTCGCACGCGAAATGTCTGCGGTTCGAGACCGGTCAGATATACGATATTCGCCAGGTTTTCGTTATGTGCAGTAACCGATCCTGTTAGCTTTAACAAAAGTTGCGTCAAATTTCAGCTTTCATAAGCAATTAACAATTTAATCATGATTCCTAAAATACAATGTGTAAAATGAGATATGGTTAACAGTTGATTACTTACAAAGGGCAAAATGCGTTATTGAAGTGTGTTTCGCCATTGTTGCATTCTGTAAATTATGGTAATCGGTTATTTAATGGTGATTGCAAAAGATTCAACTGCAAGTTGAATAGTGGCCGGCGACACGAGCGCTCCTCTCGGATTTGAACCGTGGGCTTCTCGGAAATTTAAACAAACACCGAAGCGAAAATCGGATGCCGAGAACGCCGGTTCAAACCTAGCCAGGTGAAGAGCTAACCATTGTAAAACCATTTTGTGTGTGTGGCTATTCTTGATGACCAGAGCACTGGAGACCGAGACAGTGAGATTGCCTTTTCGACACGTCTTCTGAAGCGCCGCCCGGTCCCACTCCTACAGTTAATGAGCTGTTAGGATGTTAATGTATCCGGGCTGCAGGAGGCCGCTCCAGGCGCAGCAGAGGAGTCCCGGCATTAGTTCTCCGTGGAGCAGTATTTTTCGCTTCTCTCTTCCTCTTCTCTATATCGCTGTGCAGTTTCCTGAATCATAACAGGGTGGGGACATGTTTAGTGAGGCGCATTCTTTGTTTCTTATTGAAAAGACACACAGACAGACCGATTGAAACTGCACTTTGAATCCTGTCGCTGATCTTGTGTTTTCCTATTAATCTGTGTTGTTCTGCTTTCCACATTCTCAATGAGAAAGTCCCCAGCCTCAATTCTTAAATAAAATAAGGCCCAGCTCGTCAAATAACGACACGCAAGTGGGAGATTCCCTAAATCAGCGCAAGCTTTCCCCAAATCCTGCTTACAGTACCGCAACCAAAACTGTGTCCTATATGGGAAATATCATTGAGAATTACTTCACTCACTGTAACGCTGCCATTTGAAAGGCATAATTCGCCTGTCAATGTGTATTTTATTTATACTGAACCAAGCATGCAAATTATTCCAGTTTTCATATTCACTAAACTTGAATGGGTAAAGGGCATTAAATTGCCTCTACCCACTTTCGAACCGTTGAGTTTTCGTGCGTTAGCGGAATGCGATAACCATTACACACCGGAAACCCTCCAGCACTCGGGTGCATTGCATTGCAGTGACTGCATAGGAACAGGAGGATGCCATTCAGCCCCTCGAGCCTGTTGCACCATTCAATTAGATCCGAGCTGATCTGTATCTTCACTCCATCTATCCGCTTTTGTTCCGTAATCTTGAATACCCTTACCCAACAAAAATCTATCGCCAGTATCGGCAATCATCAGCCTGAAGCCATCTCCTCTCCCGGATCCAGACAGAAACGATTTCATACTGACTGCCACCCTGCAGATTAATGGATTACATCTCTGAACTTCAGCGATTCGGAGATTCCAGTGTTTAAAAGTGAACAAAAGATGAAATGGCTCTCACTGTGGATCAGTTTTCTCTCACTCGAAGTTATCTATTCAGTGAAGTGAAATAAAGGGCAATTAAAGAACAAGGGAGAAGCCGCTGTGCCCCTTTTGACAGGAGGATAAATTCACCTCTGGTTGTTCGCCAAACCTCGAACGTGACAACCGCTTCTCTGCGGACACCCCCGGCTCTATCGTAGCAGCAGAGGGGACCTGACTCAGTGACCTCCCTCTGTGCTGATCGGCAATGTGTTGCCTCACTTTAAACAACTACTGTCCCACACTGAAAGCTCTCAGTCCCTCTTCTCCGCTGCCCTTTTCAAATAATGTCACTGATTCCCCCCGCACACCCCTAACGTGTTCTCTTCCACACCCACATATTGGGGCCGCTCAGCCTCCCCCTGCCTCAACGCGATCAGCGATGTCACCCAGTTTGTAATATTAAACCCGGAACAAGTGCCCCAGAAAGAGAGTCTGTAACCTAAATCTGTAACAGAAAGTACTGGGCTTATTAACGCTGATTCAAGCAATTATTACTCATCTCACAGACTAGAATTACTTTTACGCAGTGCTTTATACAATCTTTTGTCACGCTGAATTCCTTGATTAAGAATCGTAACCGGATGAGTTCCAGTCGACCACCAGGGACCAGCTATGATTCCTGTATATATATATAGATATCAACCTGAATATGATTAGGGAGCTGTCTAGAGCTCATGTCGCAATGGTAGTGCACCTGGCTGCAGATCCGGAAGCTGCGTATTCAAATTATGTCGGGGTCACGGTTCCTTTGCAGCTCATATGTGTTTGTATAATTAACATATTAATTGTTATCTCACAACAATGAGAACTTGTATTAGATGTGTTTTTTATATTGGTTCAAGTGATGTAGGTCTCGCTGGCAAGGCCAGCATTTATTGCCCATCCCTGGGGTGGTGGTGAGCCACTGTAGTCGCCTTTCACCACTTACAGATCTGCATCTTAGAATCAGAGAATGGATACAGCATAGAAAGAGGCCATTCGGCCCGTCCAGCCCGTGCCAGCTCTCTGCAAGAGCCCTTCAGCCAGTCCCACTTCCCCGCCATCTCCCCATAGCCCTGCACCTTTTATTCCTTCAGTTGCTTATCCAATATTTACATGTATCGGTATTATTTATTCATTGATTTGGGTGAATCTGTCTCATTCAAAAATATGTTCTGGCTATTTATTTCTGTCTTACTTTTAAATTACACGCAAATGACTTTATGCAGAACACCGATACACACAAATACATTGATCAATAACACACAGATACATTCACATTTATTCATCACCAGCGCAATGATACACCCAAAATCCATTTAGAAGAATCACAGTTTCAAACACAGGTATTTATATATTAATATCCTGAAGTATGTTATAAAAGTAAAGAAAATAAATATACAACTGACTCAAGTATTTTTACATGTATGTGTAACCTTTAGGTCGATGACCTTTCGTCATTAATTCTCTATATACATATATAGAACTGGAAGATGCCAGTGCACCGTGTGAGACTGTGGCTGTTGTACAGCCGGTCTGAGGGAAGTAGAAGAGGCTGGAGCACTTTAATAAGGTTTCGAATGAAGATGGATGCACCCCAATAAATGACAAACTTTTTCAGATACATTGTAAATTGATCTGTAAGCCGCAGAGTCATGAAATGCTTTTACATGTAAACACGCAAAATTAGTTTGTATCTAATACAGATTGACTCATTCTAATTACAGTTATTGCATCACTTTACTTCAGTGATCCCTAATAGTCTCATGATCAGAATTCGGCACTCTTACTGCCCGGGTTCAATGCCCGGTCAGGGAAATCATATATATAACAGTTTTTTATTAAATTAAACTAATTTTGCTTCAAATCTAACACGCAGCTAACCTGGAAAATTGTTTTAATTATTATTAATTAAACGATAATCTTAGTTCATAGAATGACATAAATGCTAATGATACTTCACTAACATATATTGAGCTTTCTATGTGATGAACTGTTATGCAGATCTCATTTTACACCATGGCCCGGATTTTACGGTGCTTCCGACAGCGAATGCACAGCATAGGCTATTGTATGCCTTCAGAACGACTACACAAGTGCCAGGTATCCGCACGGCCAGAAATTGCGGTCTGTCAAGTTTCGCTTGGACACATCCACCGCATCCGCTGCAACATCACTTTTACTGTCACAGAATTGGGCTAACTACTGCCCAGCGAATGCCCACGAAACCCTTACACCTGGTAATATCAGGCGAAAGGCCTTCTTTTACCATTGTAAGGGTTAAAATCAATATTAAAATATATTTTAAAAGTGATATAAACATACACTTACATTTAAAATTCGTTTAGGTAAATTTTGTTAAGTTTTAAAATGTTACATTTATATTTCAAAACATTCAATTTGAATTTTAAATCATAGATTCATAGAATCATAGATTGATATGGCACAGAAAGAGGCCATGCAGCCCATTGAGTCTGCACTGGCACTTTGAAAGAGCTCTTCAAATAGTCCCACTCCCCTGCTTTTCCTCATAGTCCTGCAAATTTCTCCTTTACAATTATTTATTCAATTCTCTTTGAAAGTTACTATTGCGTCTGCTCCACCGCCCTTTCAGGCAGTGCATTCCCGATCACAACAACTGGCTGCGGTAAAAAAAAAAACTCCTCATCTCCCCTCTGGTACCTTTGCCGGTTAGGTTCAATCGGTGTCCTCCAGTTACCGACCCTCCTGCCACTGGAAACAGATTCTCCTTATTTACTCTTATCAAAACATCTTGTAAATTTAAAAACCTCTATTAAATTTCCTCTTAACCTTCTGCAGATAACAATTCCAGCTTCTCAGTCTCTCAAAATAACTGAAACAGCGATTAACTTGTACTTCTTGCAATTTAATATACTGTATTCGCTGCTCACTATACGGTCTCCTCTACATTGGGGAGACCAAATGCAGATTGGGCGACCGCTTTGCGGAACACCTCCGCTCAGTCCGTACGGGTGACCCTGAGCTTCTGGTCGCCTGTCACTTTAATTCACCGCTTCACTCCCACTCTGATCTCTCTGTCCTCGGGCTATTGCATTGTTCCAATGAAGCTCAACGTAAGCTGGAGGAACAGCACCTCATCTTTCGATTGGGCACTTTGCAGCCTGCCAGAATCAACATTGAGTTCAACAATTTCACATAATTATCCCTGCCCCCATTTTTCATGCAGTATGATTTTTGCCATTCCCATTTGCAACATTTTATCTTTCCTGCCTCTTACAAAAGTACAAGATGTTCTTTCTATTTCTTCCTCCCCTCCTAACCCCGCCCCCTGTCTCTGCACCTGCTTAATATCTGTTACATCTCCAACTTTTTCCAGTTCTAATGAAGGGTCCCAGACCTGAAACGTTAACTCTGTTTCTCTCACCACGGATGCTGCCTGGCCTGCTGAGTATTTCCTGTATTTTCTGTTGTTATTTCAGATTTCCAGCAGCCGCAGTATTTTGCAATTATATTGAAGTCAACTCATCCCTGGGACCACTCTCTCTTTGTGCGTGGCTCTCTTTCTAAGTCTCTATCTGTCTCTCTCTCTTTGTCTCTGCCTCTCTCTTTGTCCCTGTCTCTCTCTCTGTCTGTCTGTCTCTTCTGTCTCTTTCTCACTATGTTCACAGGTCCATTCTAGCTCTGAGCAAACACTGACTTTTTCAGTTCCTCGTTAGTATAGTGGTGAGTATCCCCGCCTGTCACGCGGGAGACCGGCGTTCAATTCCCCGACGGGGAGGCTTTTTTTTTAATAACAACCCCAATTTTTTAACTTCTTCCCAGCTCCTTGAAATGCTCCTTGGAAAAGTTGAACTGGAAAAGTTCAAGTGAAATAATTTTAAAAGATTTACTGGCATATGAATAACTGTATAAAAATTTCCTGCACCTGTTCCTCATTGGAATCGTGGTCTCCTTCTATTTCCCTCTCACTGTTGTGTGGGGCAGAGAGGAGTCATAACGGCACAGAATGAGACCATTGAATGCTTAATTAAATTCATTTATTTTGAACATGTGACCAATTATTCTTACTTCCGTGGTGTGAAATGTTATTTTTTTTGGAGATTTCTATTATGCTTATGGGATTCCGTACATACAGCATCGCAGGAATCCCCTGTGTGATTGGTTCGCCTGGCCAACGGATGATGCTGAACCGTGAGCGCCAATGGTATCCGTGGGCCTTTATGCAGGCGTACGCCAGCAGGCCCAAGCCCGCAAGAGTGCGAAGCTCCGGAGGCACCAGTTAATTGGGATTTGTTTCTCAGTTCGGAGGCGTAAGCCGGCGACAAACCTCCGATCGCAATTTCAAGGCCCATCGTATTTTAGGAGGCTGGTTTAAAATGTTCATTACTTACGACATCAGGAATCTGGGAAAAATTTTGTTCAATATAACCGGACCGGTTATTGCAGAGAATAAAAATGTTCCACTCGAACATATCCACCCGGGTTCGATTTGGGAACTGTTGTTGGAGGAGGCGAACATGATAGTCGCTGCACTACGGAAGCCACGGCAAAACGAATCAGCAGCGAACATAAAATCTCACGGTGATCATTTTCAGATTCAATGCAGTCAGCCATTAAATAAAGTGAAATAATTTTACAGTGAAAAGATTTGGAAGTGTTACTCGTATCTGTGCCTTTAATTAAAGTTTGTGGCGTCTGACTCCCGTTCATGTCTCTGAATAAGAAAGAGAGGCTTGACGTTGACCAGACTGCACTGTGCCTGATGTTTGTGAACTCATCCTTTATATTGAGCGGTTTCTCATTCTTTGATCGGCGTCAGTTTTAGCTCAGCGGTAACTTCGCAGCCTCAATTTAATCGTATGGTCGACCTCTTTCTCACCACGGGCGTTGCATGGTGATTTTATTGTCATATTCAATCCCCTTCTTCTACACCGAAACAAATTGTAGCCATGATTTTAAACCTATGCTGCGTGATTCATAGCGATCACCTTGAAATGATTCAGAAAACCAGTCCTTTCACCTCCGCCACACGGTTTCGATTCCTGGTCAGGAAAGTGACTTTTATAACAGATTTTAAATCACAACCTGATGAAATTGACTACATTCAGCTGATTTGAAAAAATTAGAATTGTATAAATTACCATTACTTACCCCATAACTTTCATTTGCAGAACGAAAGAATTAATAGCTTTACTATTTAAAAATATTCTGTTTGTCTATTTTCCGACCAAAGTAAATAACCTCACATTTCCTACATTATATTCCATCTGCCACCTTATTGCCCGCCCACTCACTTAATCTGCCTATATCCCATTGTAGGCTCTTTGTGTCCTCCTCACAGCTTACTTTCCCACCTAGCTATGGATCATCAGAAAACTTGGATACATTACACCCTGTCCCTTCATCTAAGTCAGTAATATAGACTGTAAATAGCCGAAGCATGCACACTTGATCCTTGCGGCACCCCACTAGGTACAGCCTGCCAATCTGAAAATCACCCGATAATTCCTGCTCTCTATTTTCTGTCCGTTAACCAATCCTCTATTCTTACTAATACATTACCTCCAGTCCCATGAGCCCTTATCTTGTGTAACAAGCTTTAACGTGTTTCCTTATCGAATGTCTTTTGGAAATCCAAATATGCTGCCTCCACTGGTTCCCCTTATAGTTCCAATGAATGTCTGAAGCAGAACATCCCGTTGTGCGAATGGAGCCTGTTTGTCGGACAATGCTACATATAAGGAAGGAGTGTGGTAAGGAGATAAGGGAAGTGATACTCTGGTAACAAGGTCGGGTAATAAAAATAGAAAGTGCTGGAAACACTCAACAGGTCAGGCAGCAGCTGTGGAGAGAGAAGCAGATTTAACGTTTCCGGTCGAAAACCTTCCATCAGAAGGTGGGCAGTTGTGTTAGGTTACACTATTAAACTTGCACATTGTCACGTAGTAGAGGTAAGGAAAAGATATCAAATGTTTGGAACAGATACTTTAGAATTCGATAAAGGTTTGATTAACTTGTATATCGAACTCGGAGCTATAACGTGTTGGAGTTCCTCGGCTAAAATTCGCAAAGATTTGTTTAAGAGCTGTTGTTAATTACATACCTAATTATTGCGGGATTAATAAATCTGACATTTAATGCTGCGAACACTTTTGCTGCACTGCGCGTTCTCCAGCTGTGCTCGAAGCGCCGTCCCCTTCAATCCATCGCTCACAGGGACTGTTCCATTCAGCATTTCTTTTCTCTGGGCCTTGGTGAAATTACATCGATTGAAAGCGACGCCTCTCAACCCCAAGCTCGTCACCGACATGCTAACCGCTGCACAGCAACCTCACTCTGCTTCCGTGAGATGGAAGCCCGGGAGATGTTTCAAGCTCGAGTGCAGTTACAAGCAGAACTCATTCAAAGAAAGTCCACATCATTGAGGCGCCTGAGTCTTTGCACCGAACTCCTTCCCAAAGAGTTGAGATTCATGTGGGGGTGATTTGGGCACATCTTTCCCCACATTACAACACTTCAAAGGGACTTCAATGGGCTTAAAGGGCTTTGGGACGTCCTGAGTTCGTGAAAAGCTGTGTATCAAAGCCAGTGTTTTTTTTTGCAAAAGTTCGAACAGCAAGTTCATAATTCGCGGGCAAAATAAGGGCTCGTCCGGGATCCCTCGCAAGTTTCAACCAATAACCCCGAAGCGAGAATCATACCAACCTAGCGAACTGATAAATTTGACTGGAGATAAGAGGTAAGCATTGTAAAACCATTTTGTTTGTGTGGTTGTTCTTGATGAGCAGAGCACTTAAGACCGAGACAGTGACTTTGTCTTTTCGAACTGTCTACTGAAGCGCCGCCCGGGCCCACTGCTACAGTTAATGAGCTGTGTTGAATATTGGATGGGATAAAAATTGATAAAGAGGAGGTACTAGAAAGCTGGCTGTACCAGGACCAGTTGAAATGCATCCTAGGATGCTGAGGGGAGTAAAGGTGGGAATTACGGAGGTGCTGACCATAATCTTCCAATACTCATTGGATATGGGGTGGTGCCAGACGTCTGGAGAATCGCAAATGTTACACCCTTGTTGAAAAAAGTGTATAAGGTTCAACCCAGCAACTACACGCCAGTCAGCTTAACGTCGGCAGTGAGGAAGCTTTTAGAAAGGGTAACCCTGCACAAAATGACCAGTCACTTGGACAAGTGTGGATTAATTAAGGAAAGTCTGCTCGGATTTGTTAAACGCAAATCGTCTTTTCCCAACTTGATTGCATTTTTTGATGAGGTGAAAGAGAGGGTTGATGAGGGAAATGCAGTTGATGTGGTGGACATGGACTTCCAAAAGCATTTGATAAAGTGCCACGTAACAGGCTTGCCAGTAAATCTGAAGCCCATGGAATAAAAGGGACAGTGGCAGCATGGATGTCAAATTGGCGAAGTGACAGGAAACAGAGAGTAGTGCTAAACTGTTGTTTCTCTTTCCTTTCACTGGCATTTCTCTGACCGAACTGCACAAGTCAATAATGTTCTTTCAAACTCATTAAACTGCCGAATTTCCTTCCCTCTGATTTAACGCAGGGGTTTAAATTGTCCTGCAAACCATGAACCAGGTTCGCCTGAATTCCAAGGTGTGTAAGGAAATCAAGCATCAAAAGCCCTTTCATTAACCACAGGGATTCAGGCAATTTTTTGATCGCAAAGCGCTTTCTCACCTTGTCAATATCTTACCTCTATTTGCCGGCGTTTCCCGATTCTGCCTGTCTCTCTGGCTCTGTTTATTCTGTGTGGCCACCTGCAGGTTGATTTTGAGCGAATACCTGTGCTTGTGTCTTGTCACTTTAAATAAATGAGGAATTGTGGCGCTTCTCTCCCTGACACTGGGGAAAGAGTGAAACAGTCGTTGGAGCAAGTGTCTGGTTATTGTGAAACGGCAAAGAAAAGAATAATTCTGGAATTACCCAAAAGAACAGTGACCCCGACGTGATTTAAACACGCAGCTTTCTGATGTGGAGTCAGACGCGCTACCGTTGCGCCACAAGGTCCTACAATGTAAAACGCGCTGTTTTCATATACACACGTTGCACAAATATTGTTTCATTCCTCCTGCCTTCTCCTGATTCCTCAGTGTCATTCACAGAAGCGCCTGATGCCCTCATTTGTTTAAGGTAACAAGCAGACACAAACACAGGTATTCCTTCAAAATCAACCCGCAGGTGGCCACAGACACAATAAACAGAGCCAGAGAGGAAGACAGAATCGGGAATCTCCGGGAAATAGACAAGAGATATTGACAAGGACTAAAGCACTTTGCGATCAGAAAATTGCCTGAACCCCTGTGGTTAATGAAAGGGATTTTGCTGCTTGAGTTCCTTATACGCCTTGGGCTTCTGGAGAACTTGTTTCGTAGTTTGCAGAAACGCGGCTCAGACATGCTGTTGTGACCGGGCCGGGCCTGACTGTAATCAGCGACAATGGAATATAGTTTCGAACGGCCCGGCTAACTCAATCGGTAGCGCTTGAGACTCTTAATTTCAGAGTCGTGGGTTCGAGCCCCACGTTAGGCGGTATTTATTTTGTTAAACTTTTATGTTGCTTTCAAAGCGTCATTAATTGAGCGATAACCTTGTTTTGCACAATGAAAGAAATGCGAACTGAGAAAATACTGCAGATGCTGGAAATCTGAATTGAAACAGAAAATGCTGGAGATACTCAGCAGGTCAGGCAGCTTCTGCGAAGAGAGAAACAGAGTTAACGTTTCAGGTCGATAACCTTTCGTCAGAACTGGAAAAAAGAGGTAATGGAACAGATTTTTAAACAAATGTAGGGGATTCTATGAGATCATGGCTGATCTCCTGCCTCAAATCCATTCACCGGCCCTATCGCCATATCCCTTGATGCCCTTACCAGACAGAAATCTACCGACTTCTGTTTTGAACATACCCAATGACTGAGCCTCCAGAGCCATCTGGAGTAGAAAATTCCAAAGATTCACCACCCTCTGTGTGAAGAAATGTCTTCTCCTCTCAGTCCTGAATGGCCTAACCTTTATCCTGAGGCTGTGGTCCCTGGTTCTAGACTCCGCAGCCAAGGGAAACATTCTCCCAGCATCCAACCGATCAAACCCTGTAATAATTTTGCATGCTTAATGAGATCCCCTCCCATTCTTCCGAATTCAAGAGATTGCAGGCCTAGTTTACTCAATCTCTTCTCATACGAGGTCAGTGACAGTCTTGCAAATGGTGACTTGATATTCGGTAGTGGGGTCATGGTCCAGGCGGAGGTAGGAGGAGGTGTTGGAGAGTTGGCGTACAGCTTCCGATAGGTATAGGTCGGTTCGCCAAACAGCAACAGAACCACCCTTGTCAGCAAGTTTTGTGCTTTGCATGTTAACTGTTAACTGTTACCCATATCTCATTTTACACAATATATGGGCTACTCCAGCTCCTAATTCTTTTGTTTTATTTGTTATTTCCACACACAGGAGAGCAATCTCGCCCCTGGACAAGCAGAAGGAGCAAGTTCCAACAAAATGATTCCGCAAACGTGATAACTGCTACACTGTGGAACCGTCTCCACTTTCAGTACCAGGTCAGATGGAAATGTTAGAATTTTTTGTGGATGTAACTGGTAGAATAGATAAGGGAGAACAGTGGATGTGGTGTATTTGGACTTTCAGAAGGCTTTCGATAAGGTCCCACATAAGAGATTGGCGTGCAAAGTTAAAGCACATGGGATTGGGGTAAAGGTACAGACTTAGATAGAGAACTGGTTGGCAGACAGGAAGCAAAGAGTATGTCTAAACGGGTCTATTTCCAAGTGGCAGGCAATTACTAGTGGGGTAGGGCAGGGATAAGTGCTAGGACTCCAGCTACTCACAATATATATTAATGATCTAGAAGGTTGAACTAGATGTAATAACTCCAAGTTTGCAGACGACACAAAGCTGGGTGGGCATGTGTGCTGTGAGGAGGATGCAGAGAAACTCCAGTATGATATGGACAGGTTAGGTGATTTAGCAGAAGCATGGCAGATGCAGTATAATGTGGATAAATGTGAGGTTATCAACTTTCGTGGCAAAAACAGGAAGACAGCTTATTATCAGAATGTCAATAGATTGGGAAAAGAAGAACTGCAATGAGACCTGGGTGTCCGTGTGCACCAATCGCTGAAGGTAAGCATGCAGGTGCAGCAGGTGGTTAAGAAGGCAAATGTTGGCCTTTATAGTGAGAGGTTTCGAGTACAGGAGCAAGGATGTCTTGCTGCATTTGTACAAGGCCTTGGTGAGACCATACCTTGAGTATTGTGTGCAGCTTTGGTCACCTTATCTGAGGAAGGATGTTCTTGCCATGGAGGGAGTGCAGCGAAGATTCACCAGACTGATACATGGGATGGCAGGAATGACGTATGAAGACAGATTGAGATGATTAGGCTTATATTCGCTAGAGTTAAAAGAACGAGAGGGGATCTCATTGAAACTTACAAAATTCTAACAGGATTAGACACACTAGATGCAGGAAGAATGATCCCGATGGTGCGGGAATCCAGAACCAGCGGTCACAGTCTAAGGATAAGGGGTAAGCCACTAAGGGCTGAGATGAGGAGGAATTTCTTCACCCAGAGAGTGGTGAACCTGTTGAATTCTGTACCACAGAAGGCAGTTGAGGCCAATTCATTAAATATATTCAAGAAGGAGTTAGATATATTTCTTAAGGCTAAAGAGATAAAGGGATATGGGGAGAAAGCAGGGACAGGGTACTGAATGTGGATGATCAGCCATGTTCTCATTAAATGGCGGAGCAGGCTCGAGGGGCCGAATGGCCTACTCCTGCTCCTATCTTCTATGTTTCTGTGTGAATGAAGCAGGTGAACTGCTGAATCCCACTTTTAAGGGATGTCCCAATGTCATTCCAGTGGTGTGAAAATAAATGAGTTCCGCTTGGTAATTAAAAGTAAAGACTGTCAGAAGTGGGATTCGAACCCACGCCTCCAGAGGAGACTGCGACCTGAACGCAGCGCCTTAGACCGCTCGGCCATCCTGACTTGTTCCGTTAAATTTTGCATCTCATCACTTCCACATGAAGAATGTTTCCGTCCGGGTGCTTGTTCAATGCTGTGGAAGGCTCAGTGACCGGGATATCATCTCCCCCGGGGTTTTCCTGAGCTTGTGCTCGGTGTATGGGGATGTTTGTCCCGGGTCCCTGGTATCTTGAAGCTCCAGGGATGGGCAGTAACAATCTGAGCTCTGGAGCTGGGGAGAAGTGAATAATGAATGGGTTTGTTTTCGGGCCTGAAATGCGGCTTAGATCTGTTGGTAATAAACGAGGCCGGGGCTGCGAGATATTTCAGTTTGTTCACGTTTAATCAGAGGAATATCCGCAGTCAGGAGCTGAAAAGGAACAAAAGCTGAAAAAAGATAAGAAATATCAGCAATTGTGATCAACTCTTTAATGTGTGTTCTGGTAGTTTAGTGGTTTAATTGTTGTAATCAACATTCATTAACCGAAAGCGTTGTTTTGCAGAATGGAAGAAATACTCACAGTAAGGGACAGTCGTAAGTTGAGTAATTTAATTTTAATAATTTGTCAAAGTTTATTCATTGACGAAGATTTATACCCTCTCAGAATTTACGCACTGTGTATTTTAGGAGTCTGCTTTAAATTGTTCGTTGCTTCTGACACAAGAAAGCTGTTAAATGTATTTCACAGAAAAATAATGTTTCCGGCCGGGCTCGAACCGGGGACATTTCGCGTGTGAGGCGAACGTGATAACCGCTACACTATGGAAACCTGTGCTTAATTGAGCATCGAGAAAGCACTGTTCAGACAGAAGGGACACTACAGAATCGCTCTTTCTGCAATGATTTCCTTTCACTGGCATTTCCCTGACCGAACTGCACAAGTCAATAATGTTCCTTTCAAACTCATTAAACTGCCGAATTTCCTTCACCTCTGATTTAACGCAGGGGTTTAAATTGTTCTGCAAACCATGAACCAGGTTCACCTGAATTCCAAGGTGTGTAAGGAAATCAAGCATCAAAAGCCCTTTCATTAACCACAGGGATTCAGGCAATTTTTTGATCGCAAAGCGCTTTCTCACCTTGTCAATATCTCTCGTCTATTTGCCGGTGTTTCCCGATTCTGCCTGTCTCTCTGGCTCTGTTTATTCTGTGTGGCCACCTGCAGGTTGATTTTGAGCGAATACCTGTGCTTGTGTCTTGTCACATTAAATAAATGAGGAATTGTGGCGCTTCTCTCCCTGACACTGGGGAAAGAGTGAGACAGTCGTTGGAGCAAGTGTCTGGTTATTGTGAAACGGCAAAGAAAACAACAATTCTGGAATTAACCAAACGAACAGTGACCCCGACGAGATTTGAACACGCAGACCTTCTGATCTGGAGTCAGGCGCGCTACCGTTGCGCCACGAGGTCCTACAATGTGAAACGCGCTGTTTTCATATACACACGTTGCACAAACACTGTTTCATTCCTCCTGCCTTGTCCTGATTCCTCAGTGTCATTCACAGAAGCGCCTGATGCCCTCATTTGTTTAACGTAACAAGCAGACACAAACACAGGTATTCCTTCAAAATCAACCCGCAGGTGGCCACAGACACAATAAACAGAGCCAAAGAGGAAGACAGAATCGGGAATCTCCGGGAAATAGACAAGAGATATTGACAAGGACTAAAGCACTTTGCGATCAGAAAATTGCCTGAACCCCTGTGGTTAATGAAAGGGATTTTGCTGCTTGAGTTCCTTATACGCCTTGGGCTTCTGGAGAACTTGTTTCGTAGTTTGCAGAAACGCGGCTCAGACATGCTGTTGTGACCGTCCGGGCCCGACTGCAATCAGCGACAATGGAATATAGTTTCGAACGGCCCGGCTAACTCAGTCGGTTAGCGCTTGAGACTCTTAATTTCAGAGTTGTAGGTTCGAGCCCCACGTTAGGCGGTATTTATTTTGTTAAACTTTTATGTTGCTTTCAAAGCGTCATTAATTGAGCGATAACCTTGTTTTGCACAATGAAAGAAATGCGAACTGAGAAAATACTGCAGATGCTGGAAATCTGAATTGAGACAGAAAATGCTGGAGATACTCAGCAACTCAGGCAGCTTCTGCGAAGAGAGAAACAGAGTTAACGTTTCAGGTCGATAACCTTTCGTCAGAACTGGAAAAAAGAGGTAATGGAACAGATTTTTAAACAAATGTAGGGGATTCTATGAGATCATGGCTGATCTCCTGCCTCAAATCCATTCACCGGCCCTATCGCCATATCCCTTGATGCCCTTACCAGACAGAAATCTACCGACTTCTGTTTTGAACATACCCAATGACTGAGCCTCCAGAGCCATCTGGGGTAGAAAATTCCAAAGATTCACCACCCTCTGTGTGAAGAAATTTCTTCTCCTCTCAGTCCTGAATGGCCTAACCTTTATCCTGAGGCCGTGGCCCCTGGTTCTAGACTCCCCAGCCAAGGGAAACATTCTCCCAGCATCCAACCGATCAAACCCTGTAATAATTTTGCATGCTTAATGAGATCCCCTCCCATTCTTCCGAATTCAAGAGATTGCAGGCCTAGTTTACTCAATCTCTTCTCATACGAGGTCAGTGACAGTCTTGCAAATGGTGACTTGATATTCGGTAGTGGGGTCATGGTCCAGGCGGAGTTAGGAGGAGGTGTTGGAGAGTTGGCGTACAGCTTCCGCCAGGTAGAGGTCGGTTCGCCAAACAGCAACAGCACCTCCCTTGTCAGCAAGTTTTGTGCTTTGCATGTTAACTGTTAACTGTTACCCATATCTCATTTTACACAATATATGGGCTACTCCAGCTCCTAATTCTTTTGTTTTATTTGTTATTTCCACACACAGGAGAGCAATCTCGCCCCTGGACAAGCAGAAGGAGCAAGTTCCAACAAAATGATTCCGCAAACGTGATAACTGCTACACTGTGGAACCGTCTCCACTTTCAGTACCAGGTCAGATGGAAATGTTAGAATTTTTTGAGGATGTTACTGATAGAATAGATAAGGGAGAACCAGTGGATGTGGTGTATTTGGACTTTCAGAAGGCTTTCGATAAGGTCCCACATAAGAGATTGGCGTGCAAAGTTAAAGCACATGGGATTGGGGTAAAGGTACAGACTTAGATAGAGAACTGGTTGGCAGACAGGAAGCAAAGAGTATGTCTAAACGGGTCTGTTTCCAAGTGGCAGGCAATTACTAGTGGGGTAGGGCAGGGATAAGTGCTAGGACTCCAGCTACTCACAATATATATTAATGATCTAGAAGGTTGAACTAGATGTAATAACTCCAAGTTTGCAGACGACACAAAGCTGGGTGGGCATGTGTGCTGTGAGGAGGATGCAGAGAAACTCCAGTATGATATGGACAGGTTAGGTGATTTAGCAGAAGCGTGGCAGATGCAGTATAATGTGGATAAATGTGAGGTTATCAACTTTGGTGGCAAAAACAGGAAGACAGCTTATTATCAGAATGTCAATAGATTGGGAAAAGGGGAACTGCAATGAGACCTGGGTGTCCGTGTGCGCCAATCGCTGAAGGTAAGCATGCAGGTGCAGCAGGTGGTTAAGAAGGCAAATGTTGGCCTTTATAGTGAGAGGTTTCGAGTACAGGAGCAAGGATGTCTTGCTGCATTTGTACAAGGCCTTGGTGAGACCATACCTTGAGCATTGTGTGCAGCTTTGGTCACCTTATCTGAGGAAGGATGTTCTTGCCATGGAGGGAGTGCAGCGAAGATTCACCAGACTGATACATCGGATGGCAGGAATGACGTATGAAGACAGATTGAGATGATTAGGCTTATATTCGCTAGAGTTAAAAGAACGAGAGGGGATCTCATTGAAACTTACAAAATTCTAACAGGATTAGACACACTAGATGCAGGAAGAATGATCCCGATGGTGCGGGAATCCAGAACCAGCGGTCACAGTCTAAGGATAAGGGGTAAGCCACTAAGGGCTGAGATGAGGAGGAATTTCTTCACCCAGAGAGTGGTGAACCTGTTGAATTCTGTACCACAGAAGGCAGTTGAGGCCAATTCATTAAATATATTCAAGAAGGAGTTAGATATATTTCTTAAGGCTAAAGAGATAAAGGGATATGGGGAGAAAGCAGGGACAGGGTACTGAATGTGGATGATCAGCCATGTTCTCATTAAATGGCGGAGCAGGCTCGAGGGGCCGAATGGCCTACTCCTGCTCCTATCTTCTATGTTTCTGTGTGAATGGAGCAGGTGAACTGCTGAATCCCACTTTTAAGGGATGTCCCAATGTCATTACAGTGGTGTGAAAATAAATGATTTCCGCTTGGTAATTAAAAGTAAAGACTGTCAGAAGTGGGATTCGAACCCACGCCTCCAGAGGAGACTGCGACCTGAACGCAGCGCCTTAGACCGCTCGGCCATCCTGACTTATTCCGTTAATTTTTGCATCTTATCACTTCCGCATGAAGAATGTTTCCGTCCGGGTGCTTGTTCAATGCTGTGGAAGGCTCAGTGACCGGGATATCATCTCCCCCGGGGTTTTCCTGAGCTTGTGCTCGGTGTATGGGGATGTTTGTCCCGGGTCCCTGGTATCTTGAAGCTCCAGGGATGGGCAGTAACAATCTGAGCTCTGGAGCTGGGGAAGTGAATAATGAATGGGTTTGTTTTCGGGCCTGAAATGCGGCTTAGATCTGTTGGTAATAAACGAGGCCGGGGCTGCGAGATATTTCAGTTTGTTCACGTTTAATCAGAGGAATATCCACAGTCAGGAGCTGAAAAGGAACAAAAGCTGAAAAAAGATAAGAAATATCAGCAATTGTGACCAACTCTTTAATGTGTGTTCTGGTAGTTTAGTGGTTTAATTGTTGTAATCAACATTCATCAACCGAAAGCGTTGTTTTGCAGAATGGAAGAAATACTCACAGTAAGGGACAGTCGTAAGTTGAGTAATTTAATTTTAATAATTTGTGAAAGTTTATTCATTGACGAAGATTTATACCCTATCAGAATTTAGGCACTGTGTATTTTAGGAGTCTGCTTTAAATTGTTCGTTGCTTCTGACACAAGAAAGCTGTTAAATGTATTTCACAGAAAAATAATGTTTCTGCCCGGGCTCGAACCGGGGACATTTCGCGTATGAAGCGAACGTGATAACCGCTACACTATGGAAACCTCTGCTTAATTGAGCATCGAGAAAGCACTGTTCAGACAGAAGGGACACTACAGAATCGCTCTTTCTGCAATGATTTCCTTTCACTGGCATTTCCCTGACCGAACTGCACAAGTCAATAATGTTCCTTTCAAACTCATTAAACTGCCGAATTTCCTTCCCTCTGATTTAACGCAGGGGTTTAAATTGTTCTGCAAACCATGAACCAGGTTCACCTGAATTCCAAGGTGTGTAAGGAAATCAAGCATCAAAAGCCCTTTCATTAACGACAGGGATTCAGGCAATTTTCTGATCGCAAAGCGCTTTCTCACCTTGTCAATATCTCTCGTCTATTTGCCGGTGTTTCCCGATTCTGCCTGTCTCTCTGGCTCTGTTTATTCTGTGTGACCACCTGCAGGTTGATCTTGAGCGAATACCTGTGCTTGTGTCTTGTCACATTAAATAAATGAGGAATTGTGGCGCTTCACTCCCTGACACTGGGGAAAGAGTGAGACAGTCTTTGGAGCAAGTGTCTGGTTATTGTGAAACGGCAAAGAAAACAGTAATTCTGGAACTACCCGGAGGAACAATGACCCCGACGTGATTTGAACACGCAGCTTTCAAGAATCTTGTCGATTGAAACGTGCTAGCGTTGCGCCTCGAGAGTTTATAGGCCCAATGTACTCAATCTCTCCTCATAGGACAATCCTATCATCATTGAAAACAATCAGGTTTGATTCCCAGTCAGGGATTTCAGTTCTGACAAAGACCATTGAAGTCTGTGAGAATCTTAATAATTGTATTAAAACCAACAAAAATGTGTGTTGCACACTGAAGGAAATTGTAACATGTTTGCCGGGTGACAGTCAAACTTTAATAACCTTCGTCAGAGATTCATAGATTTATAACAAAAGGCGACTGTTTTATCCAGCGTTTCCGTAGTGTAGTGGTTATCACGTTCGCCTAACACGCGAAAAGTCCCCGGCTCGAAATTGGGCGGAAACATTTTGTAAATCATGTTCATTTAAATCGCAGAAAAATGGTTCAATTCCCATTTGTTATGCAAAGTAACAAAGTCCTGTTACATTTGTGTTATTCTGTACAGTTGTACACACACACAGAACACTACGGTGTCGCTCGCTCACTTCCGTTTCCAGCCCTGACCGTGCAGACAGCTCCTCTCAAAGCTGCACATTCCGGCTGCTTTCAGTTGAATTGTGAAAGATTATTCAAGGATCCTGCAGCTTTACCTCGGTTCACAACAGCAGATCTAAGCCGCGTTTCTGCAAAATACAAACCATGCTTTCCAGAATTCCAAGGTGTATACGGAACTCACCCATTAAATTTCCCTTCATTAACCACAGGGGTTCAGGCAATTTTCTATGTTTCTATAAAAAGTTATTGAAATTTGACTGTCATCCGGTATACATGTTAGCAATTCCTGCAGTATGCAGCAAAATGTTGTGGGATGATTATTGATAATAGAAACAATTACGAAGTGTCTCACAGACTTCAATGATCCCTTAATACCGTTGGTTAACTAAAATCTATCAATCGCAGGTTAAAATGAGCAATTCATGATGCATCTTTGAAAGAGCTATCCAATCAGTCCCACTCCGCTGCTCTTCCCCCATAGCCCTGCTGACACTCCTGCCAGTGGAAACTGTTTCCCCCGTAATTTTGTTCACCTATAATAAATCTCACCTAACCAGTGATTAATGGAGTTCAACGCGGGCAAGTGTCAGATCATTCACTTGGGGCCTAGCAAAGATCGGTCAGTGTGTGGTCTGAAAACATCATGTGAGAGAATAGGTTTTTTCTGTGAAATAGCCGGTCCCGTTAAATTTTACAAATGTTGCCCCAGATCGCTGCTCTCTCAAGCAATGAACATTTTGAACCATTCTCCTAAATGCAATGTGTAAAATGAGATATGGGTTAACAGTTCAGGAGATGCAAAGGGCAAAATAAATGAATGAAGTTTCGACTGTCCCTCAGTAACCATATTATCATGTCTTTCATTCTGCAATATAAAGTTACCGGTTAATTAATGGTGATTAAAGCAGTTCTTATTTATTCACATTAGATGCATGTAATTAATTTAATAAAATTACATCGCATTCATGAATAAGAAACGGTGATATCAAAATTTCTTCCCTAACCGGGAATCGAACCCTGTTCGCAAGACTGATAGGAATAAGTTATTGAATCATTTACTGGTGCCTCGAAAAATGTCACACTGCTAAATTAAAATCACTGCTATAATGTGTTACGGTGTTGAAGGGGATTGAAAAAAGCCCAGACTGCGCCCGCGGTGAGAGAGAGTTCGAAATTACAAAGAAGTTGGTGCTGCGAAGTAACCGCTGAGCGAAAGCTGACACCGATTGAAGGACGAGAAACCGCTCAATATAAAGGATGAGCTCACAAACGTTAACTTTCTGTATTCTGTGTAAAAGGACTCTCAAATCCTTGAATATACTCAATGACTGAGCATCCACTGCCCTCTGAAGTTGAGAATTGCAAAGATTCACAAGCCTCTGAGTGAAGAAATATCTCCTCATCTGACTCTCAAATAGCCGGCCCCTTATCCTGAGACTCTGCCCCCTAGTTCTAGACTCTCCAGCCAGGGGAAACAACCTCTCAGCTTCTACCCTTTCAAGCCCTCCAAGAAAATTGTACCTTTCAATGAGAACACCTCTCGTTCTTCTAAACTCCAGAGATTATAGGCACAATCTACTCAATCTCTCCTCATAGGACAATCTTATTATCATTGAAAACAATCAGGTTTGATTCCCAGTCGGTGATTTGAGTTCTGACAAAGACAATTGAAGTCTGTGAGAATCTTAATAATTGTATTAAAACCAACAAAAATGTGTGTTGCACACTGAAGGAAATTGTAACATGTTTGCTGGGTGGCAGTCAAACTTTAAAAACTTTCTTCATAAATTCATAGATGTATAGCAAAAGGCGACTGTTTTACTCAGTGTTTTCGTAGTGTAGTGGTTATCACGTTCGCCTCACACGCGAAAAGTCCACAGTTCGAAACTATGCGGAAACATTTTGTAAATCATCTTCATTTAAACCGTAGAAAAATGGATCAATTCGCATTTGTTATGCAATGTAACAAAGTCCTGTTACATTTGTGTTATTCTGTACAGTTGTGCACACACACAGAACACTACGGTTTCGCTCGCTCACTTCCGTTTCCAGCCCTGACCGTGCAGACAGCCCCTCTCAAAGCTGCACATTCCGGCTGCTTTCAGTTGAATTGTGAAAGATTATTCAAGGGTCGTGCAGCTTTACCTTGGTTCACAACAGCAGATCTAAGCCGCGTTTCTGCAAACTACAAACCATGTTTTCCAGAATTCCAAGGTGTATACGGAACTCAACCATTAAAATTCCCTTCATTAACCACAGGGGTTCAGGCAATTTTCTATGATTCTATGAAAAGTTATTAAAGTTTGACTGTCATCCGGTATGCATGTTAGCAATTCCTGCAGTGCGCAACAAAATGTTGTGGGTTGATTAATGATTATAGAATCAATTATGAGGTGTCTCCCAGACTTCAATGATCCCTTAATACCGTTGGTTAACTAAAATCTATCAACATACACTTAAAATTCGTTTAGGTAAATTTTGTCAAGGTTTAAAATTTTAAGTTTTACATTTATATTTCAAAACATTCAATTTGAATTATAAATCATAGATTGATACGGCACAGAAGGAGGCCATGCAGCCCATTGAGTCTGCGCTGGCACTTTGAAAGAGCTCTTCAAATAATCCCACTCCCCTGATGTTTCACACAGAATCACACAGAAACCCCACAATGCAGATAGAGGCCATTTCGGCCCATCGAGCCTGCACCGACACATGTCCCACCCGATTCCCGTAACCCCTACACGAACACATATCCCACCCTATCCCCGTAACCCCACGTATTTAATCCCCCTAACACTAAGGGTCAATTTATCATAGCCAATCAACCTAACCTGCACACCTGCAAATTTCTCCTTTACAATGATTTATTCAATTCTCTTTTGAAAGTTACTATTGTATCTGCTCCACCGCCCTTTCAGGCAGCGCATTCCCGATCACAACAACTGGCTGCGGTAAAAAAAAACTCCTCATCTCCCCTCTGGTACCTTTTGCCGGTTAGGTTCAATCGGTGTCCTCCAGTTACCGACCCTCCTGCCACTGGAAACAGATTCTCCTTATTTACTCTTATCAAAACATCTTGTAAATTTACAAACCTCGATTAAATTTCCTCTTAATCTTCTGCGGAAAAACAATTGCAGCTTCTCAGCCGCTCAACATAACTGAAGTCAACTCATCCCTGGGGCCACTCGCTCTTTGTGCTTGTCTCTCTTTTTTGTCTCTGTCTGTCACTCTCTTTGTCCCTGCCTCTCTCTTTGTCCCTGTCTCTCTCTTTGTCTCTGCCTCTCTCTTTGTCCCTGTCACTCTCTTTGTCTCTGCCTCCCTCTTTGTCCCTGTCTCTCTATCTGTCTGTCTGTCTCTTTCTCACTCTGTTCAGTTAGCTTCTAGTTCTGATCAAACATTGCAAGTTTTAGTTCCACGTTAGTATGGTGGTGAGTATCCCTGCTTATCACGCGGGTGACCGCGGTTCAATTCCCTGACGGGCAGTTTTTTTTTTTAACAACCCCAATTTTTTAATTTCTTCCCAGGTCCTTGAAATGCTCCTTGGAAAAGTTGAACTGAAAAAGTTCAAGTGAAATAATTTTAAAAGATTTACCGACATAAGAAGAACTGTATAAAAACTTCCTGCACCTGTTCCTCGTTGGAATCGTGCTCCCCTCTATTTCCCTCTCACTGTTGTGTGGGGCAGAGAGGAGTCATAACGGCACAGAATGAGACCATTGAATGCTTAATTAATTTCATTTATTTTGAATATGTGACCATTTATTCTTACTTCCGTGGTGTGAAATGTTATTTATTTGGAGATTTCTATTATGCTTATGGGATTCCGTACATAAAGCATCATAGGAATCCCCTGTGTGATTCGTTGGCCTGGCCAACGGATGCTGCCGAACCGTAAGTGCCAATGGTATCCGTGGGCCTTTATGCTTGCGTACGCCAGCAGGCCCAAGACCGCAAGAGTGCGAAGCTCCGGAGACACCAGTTAATTGGGATTTGTTTCTCGGTTCAGAGGCGTAAGCCGGCGCCAAACCTCCGATCGCAATTTCAAGGCTCATCGTATTTTAGGAGGCTGGTTTAAAATGTTTATTACTTATGACATCAGGAATCTGGGGCAAATTTAGTTCAATATAACCGGGCCGGTTATTGCGCAGAACAAAAATGTTCCACTCGAACATATCCACCCGGGCTCGATTTGGGAACTGTTCATGTCGGAGGGGAACATAATCGTCGCTGCACTATGGAAACCGGAGCGTTAGTGTCCACGGAAAAGCGAATCAGCAGCGAGCATAAAATCTGATGGTGATCATTTTCAGATTCAATGCAGTCAGCCATTAAATAAAGTGAATAATTTTACAGTGAAAAGATTTGGAAGTATTACTCGCATCTGTGCCTTTAGTTAAAGTTTGTGGCGTCTGACTCCCGCTCATGTCTCTGAATAAGAAAGGAGAGGCTTGACATTGACCAGACTGCAATGCGCCTGGTGTTTGTGAACTCATCCTTTATATTGAACGGTTTCTCATTCATTGACCGGCGTCAGCATCAGCTCAGCGATTGGTTCGCAGCACCAAATTAATTGTAAGCTCGAACCTCTCTCACCACGGGCGTTGCATAGTGATTTTATCGTCATTTTCAATCCCCTTCTTCTGCACCGAAACAAATTGTAGCTGTGATTTTAAATCAATGCTGCGTGATTCATAGCGATCACCTTTAAATGATTAAAAAACCAGCCCTTTCACCTCCGTAACACGGGATCGATTCCTGGTGAGAAAAGTAACTTTTATAACACAGTTTTAAAACTAAAATCTGATGAAATTGACTACATTCAGCTGATGGGAAAATTTAGAATTATTTTAATTACCATTAATAAACCGATAACTTTCTTTTGCAGAATGAATGAATTAATAGCTTTGCACCATTTAAAAAATATTCTGTTTGTCTATTCTTCCTACCACAGTGAATAACCTCACATTTCCCTACATTATACTTCGTCTGCCGCCTTATTGCCCGCCCAATCACTTAATCTGTCTATATCCCATTGTAGGCTCTTTGTGTCCTCACAGCTTACTTTCCCACCTAGATTTGTATCATCAGACAACTTGGATACATTACACTCTGTCCCTTCATCTAAGTCAGTAATATAGACTGTAAATAGCTGAAGCATGCGCACTTGATCCTTGCGGCACCCGACAAGTTATAGCCTGCCAATCTGAAAATGACCCGTTTATCCCTAATCTCTGTTTTCTGTCCGTTAACCAATCCTCTATTCTTGCTAATACATTACCTCCAGTCCCATGAGCCCTTATCTTGTGTAACAACCTGTTACGTGGTGCCTTATCGAATGCCTTTTGGAAATCCAAATATGCTGCCTCCACTGGTTCCCCTTATAGTTCCAATTAATACCTGACGCAGAACATCCCGTTGTGCCAATGGAGCCTGTTTGTCGGACAAGGCTACATGTAAGGAAGGAGTGTGGTAAGGAGATAAGTGAAGTGATACTTTGGTAACAAGGTCGGGTAATAAAAATAAAAGTGCTGGAAACACTCAGCAGGTCAGGCAGCATCTGTGGAGAGAGAAGCAGGGTTAACGTTTCAGGTCGAAAATCTTCCATCAGAAGGTGGCCAGTTGTGTTAGGTTACACTATTAAACGTGCAAATTGTCACGTAGTAGATGTAAGGAAAATATATCAAAAGTTTGGAACAGATACTTTAGAATTCGATAAAGGTTTGAGCAACTTGTATATCGAACTCGGAACTATAAAGTGTTGGAGTTCCTCGGCTAAAATTCGCAAAGATTTGTTTAAAAGCTGTTGTTAATTATACTTCTAATTGTTGCAGGATTAATAAATCTGACATTTATTGTTGCGAACACTTTTACTGCTCTGCGCGTTTCCCAGCTGTGCTCGGAGCGCCGTCCCCTTCAGTCCATCGCTCACAGGGTCTTTTCCATTCAACGTTTCTATTCTCTGGACCTTGGTGAAATTTCATAGATTGAAAGCGACGCGTCTCAACCTCGAGCTCGTCACCGACTCGCTAACCGCTGCACAGCGACCACACTCTGCTCCCGTGAGATGGAGGCCCAGGAGCTGTTTCAAGCTCGAGTGCAGTTACAAGCAGAACTCATTCAAAGAAAGTCCAAGTCATTGAGGCGCCTGATTCTTTGCACCTTCCCAACGTGTTGAGATTCATGTGGGGGTGATTTGGGCACGCCTTTCTCCACATTGCAACACTTCAAAGGTACTTCAATGGTTATAAAGCGCTTTGGGACGCCCTGAGTTCGTGAAAAGCTCTGTATCAATGCCAGTGTTTTTTTTTTTGCAGAAGTTCGAACAGCAAGTTCATAATTCGCGGGCAAAATAAGTGTTCGTCTGGGATTTGAACCAGGTGACCTCTCGTCAGTTTTAACTAATAACCCCGAAGCGAGAATCATACCTCTAAAGCAACGAGCCAACTGATAGATAATATTGGAAATAAGAGCTAACCATTGTAAAACCTTTTTTTCTGTGTGGTTTTACTTGATGATCAGAGCACTTGAGACCGAGACAATGACTTTGCCTTTTGGACCTGTCTTCTCAAGCGCCACCCGGTCCCAGACCTACAGTTAATGAGCTGTGGTTCAGATATTGGATGGGATAAAAATTGATAAAGAGGAGGTACTAGAAAGGCTGGCTGTAAACCTTTTGTTTATATTCTCTTCTGGACGCCGGTTTGCTGCAGCTCTCTTTTTCCCATAACATACTGAAAACCAAGGAGCCGACTGGTTAAAAGTAGTGGAGATAAGAGGTAACTATTGTAAAAACCATTTTGTGTATGTGGCTATTCTTGATGAGCAGAGCACTTGAAACCGAGACAGTGACTTTGCCTTTTGGACCTGTCTTCTGAAGAGCCGTCCGGTCCCAGACCTACAGTTATTGAGCTGTGGTTGAGATATTGGATGTGATAACAATTGTTAAAGAGGAGGTACCAGGAAAGCTGGCTGTATTTATGTCCATAAGTCACCAGGACCAGATGAAATGCATCCTAGGATGCTCAGGGAAGCACAGGTGGAAATTGTGAAGTTACTGGCCACAATCTTCCAATACTCATTGGATACCGCGGTGGTGCCAGACGTCTGGAGAATTGCAAATGTTACACCCTTGTTCAAAAAGGAGTATAAGGTTCAACCCAGCAACTACAGGCCAGTCAGCTTAACGTCGGTAGTCAGGAAGCTTTTAGACAGGATAATCCTGGACAAAATGACTGGTCACTTGGACAAGTATGGATGAATTAAGAAAAGTCTGCACGGATTTGTTAAAGGCAAATCGTCTTTTACCAACTTGATTAAATTATTTCATGAGGTGAAAGAAAGGGTTGATGAGAGAAATGCGGTTGATGTGGTGAACATGGACTTCCAAAAGGCACTTGATAAAGTGCCGCATAACAGGCTTGCCAGCAAAGTTGAAGCCCATGGAATAAGAGGGACAGTGGCAGCATGGATGTGAAATTGGCTAAGAGACAGGAAACAGAGTAGTGGTGAACGGTTATTTCTCTGACTGGAGGAAGGTGTTCCCCAGGGGTCGGTACTAGGACCACGGCCCATCTTGACATATATTAATTATTTGGAGTTAGGTGACCAGGGCACAATTTCTAAATTTGCTAATGATACAAAACTTGGAAGCATAGTGAGCAGTGAGGAGTGTAGTGATAGACTCCAAGTGGACATGGACAGGCTGGTGGAATGGGCGGACATGTGGCAGATGAAGTTAAATGCAGAAAACTGTGAAGTGATACATTTTGGTTGGAAGAATGAGGAGAGGCAATATTAATTAAAGGATACATTTCCAAAGTGGGTGCAGGAACAGAGAGACCTGGGGGTATATGTGCACAAATCATTGCAGGTGGCAGGACAGGTTGAGAAATCAGTTTAAAAAGCTTATGGAACCCGGGGCTTTACAAATAGAGGCATAGAGCACAAAAGCAAGGAAGTTATGATGAACCTTTATAAAACACTGGTTCGGCCACAACTGCAGTATTCATGTTCCAGAAAATGTTATTCTGTGCAATAACCGGTCCTGTTAAATTGAACAAAAGTTGCACAAGACTCCTGGTGACATAAGCAATGAACATTTTAAACCAGACTCCTGAAATACATTGGCCTGGAAATTGCGATCGGGGGCTCGCCACCGGCTAAGGCCTCGGAATCGAAAAACAAATCCGAATTACCTGGTGTCTCCGGAGCTTCGGACTCTTGCCGCCCTGGGCCTGCTGGCGTCTGCCTGCATAAAGGCCCACGGATCCCAGGGGTGCACACAGTTCGCAAGCATCCCTGAGATCACATGGGCCAGGCCAACCAATCAAAAAGGGGGGTTCCTATGAGGGTAATGGGGATTCCATTTATGTACAGAAGCCCCATAACATAGTCGACATCTCCAAATAAATAACATTTCACACCACGGAAATAAAAATAAATGATGACTTGTTCAAACTTAATGAAATTAATAAACATTTAAAATACAGTTTTTAATTATATGAAATATATATTTGAACATTTTAAAGCGGGCCAGAGTTTAACTAAACTAATTTAAAATGTATGTATGTGTATATCATTAAAAAAAAATATTTTAACATTTATTTTCACCCGTGCACTGGCAAAAGAAGGTCTTACGCCTGCTATTAGGCTGGATAGCTCTTTCGACCAACGTGGACACGAAGGGCCGAATGGCCTCTTTCTGTGCCGTAAATTTCTATGATTCTATTACCAGGTGTAAGGGTTTCCTGGGCATCCGCTGGGCAGTAGTTAGCCCAACTCTGCACCAGCAAAAGTGATGTTATAGCGGATGCGGTGGCTCTGTCCCAGCGAAACTTGACAGATCACAAGTTCTGGGCTTTCGGGTGTGCGGAAACCTGGAACTTGCGGGGTGGTTCTGAAGGCGTACGAGAGCCTACGCTGTGCATTCGCTGTCGGAAGCACCGTAAAATCCGGGCCATGGTGTAAAATGAGATATGCATAACAGATCATCACATAGAAAGCACAATACACGTTATTGAAGTATCTTTAGCATTTAATTCATTCTGCAAATTAAGATTATCGGTTAATTAATGGTAATTAAAACATTTGCTCACATTAGATACATGTAAGTAATTTTAACAAGTTAGTTTAAATTAATTAAAGACTGTTACAAAAATTGCTTTTCTGACCATGAATCCAACCCGGACAACAGCGGTAACAGCGCCGAATCCTAACCACTAGACTCCCAGGTAACACAGAAGAATAATGCGATAATTGTAAATAGAATGGGTCAATCCGTATTGGATACAAATTCGTTTTGATTGTTTACATCAAAAAGCAATTCATGACACTGCGGCTTACAAATCTAGTTACATGTACCTGAAGCTATGATAAATTGACCCTTAGTGTTAGGGGGATTAAACACGTGGGGTTACGGGGATAGGGTGGGATATGTGTTGGTGTAGGGGTTACGGGGATCGGGTGGGATATGTGTCGGTGCAGGCTCGATGGGCCGAAATGGCCTCTATCTGCACTGTGGGGTTTCTGTGATTCTGTGATTCTGTGATTTATTGGGGTGCATTTATCTTCATTCGAAACCTCAGTAAAATGCTCCAACCTCTTCTGTTTCCCTCATACCGGCTGTGCAACAGCCACAACTCAAATGTAACCTCACACGGCGCGCTGGCGTCTTCCAGTTCTATATCTGTACATAGAGAATTAATGACGAAAGGTCATTGACCTAAAGATTACACAAACATGTAAAAATATTTATAGCATTCTGGACTCAACATCGAGTTCAACAATTTCAGACCATAACCTCTGCTCCTATTTTTTCAGATGGCAGCTGTTGATGATTCTGCCATTCCCATTTACACCTCCTCTGGTCCCATCTCTCCTTCCTTTACTTGTCCCATTGCCATCTCCTTTTGCCTCGCACCTTCATCCCTTTTGTCATTTAATCTCTCCTGCCTTCCACCTTATCACTAATATTGCCTCTTGCTGTTTCCTCCTCTCCCCCATTTGCCTAAAATCTGTTTCATCTCTAACTTCTCCCAGTTCTGACGAAAGGTCATCGACCTGAAACGTTAACTCTGTTTCTCTCTCCACAGATGCTGCCTGACTTGCTGAGTATTTCTAGAATTTTCTGTTTTTATGTCAGATTCCCAGCCTCTGCAGTATTTCGCTATTGCATACTTTACTCCAAATAGACTCACATGCATTGATAAATATTGTGACGGTGCAATGCAACGTTCCCTAATGGGTAGGATTCAGCGTTCTCTTGGATTTGATTCCAGGTCAGGGGAGTAACAGTTTTTAATTCGAGACCTGATTTAAATGAATTACATGACTTTCATGTGGAAAAAAGAATAATTGGTTTAAACATCATTTATTAATCCATAAAGTTATTTTGTGGAACTTCAATCATTTAATTAGCCCTCAGCATGTGATGAACATTTATCCCGAGCTCATTGTATTTTAGGAGCCTTGGTGTAAAATGTTGAGTGTTTATGACACGGGCCCAGCCCCAGAATCGCCACTGTTAAAGTAGGAAACTGCTCGAAATACACAACAGGGCGGGCAGTTTGTGAAAAACAATTAAACTTTTGGCGTGTAGACTTTTCATAGAAATGGAACCAGCTTCGTGTGACAATATGAGCTGTGACTGTGTGTACATGGGTGGCATGTTTCTATGTCAAGTGAGTGTTTGTGTTCTGATGCGATCCTTTGCATGTCATTGAGCCATACAGTCATAGCGGCACACAAGGAGGCCATTCGGCCCTTCGAGTCCGTGCCGGCTCTCTGTGGAGCAATCCAGTCAGTCCCATTACCCCCGCTCGATCCCCGTAGCCCTGAAAGTTTATTTCCCTCAAGTGCTTATCCAGTCTCCCCTTGTGTGTCAGTTGTACATTTAATTTCTTGACTTTTATCATATGCATCAGGTTGTCAATATATAAATACCTGTGTTTGAAAGAGAGATTCTTCTAAATGGATTTTAGGTGTATCAGTGAGCTGGTGATGAATAAATGTGATTGTATCTGTGTGTTATTTCTCAATGTATTTGTGTGTATCTGTGTTCTGTATAAATTTATTTGCATGGCATTTAAAAGGAATACAGACATAAAGAGCCAGAACATGCTTTTTGAATGAGACAGATTCCCCCAAATAAATAAATCAATAACACAGATGCATGGAAATCTTGGATAAGTGCCTGAAGGAAATAAAATGTGCAGGGCTACGGGGAGAGGGCGGGGGAGTGGGACTAGCTGGAGGGCTCTTGCAGAGAGCCGGCACGGGCTGGACGGGCCGAATGGCCTCCTTCTGTGCTGTATCCATTCTCTGATTCTATGATGTAGATCTATCTGTAAGTGGTGAAAGGCGACTACAGTGATTCACCGCCACCTCGGCGATGGGCAATAAATGCTGGCCTTGCCAGCGAGACCTACATCCCATGAACGAATATAAAAAATATATCTAATACCAGTACTCATTGTTGTGAGTTAACAAATAAGATATTAATTGTCCAGACTGATATGAGCTGTAAAAGAATAGTGACCCCGACGTGATTTGAACACGCAGCCTTCTGATCTGGAGTTGCGCCAGGAGGCCTAGACAGCGTTTTGTTCTGTATTCAAGTTCATATATACAGAAGTATCATACCTGGTTCCTGCTGGACGAATGACACTCAACTGCTTTCGATTCTCAATCAAGGAATTTATGTTGACACAAGATTTCGGAACAGTAAATTACAGAAAGATAATTCAAGTCTGTGAGACGAGTGATAATTGCTTTAATCTTGGTTAATAAATCCATTACTTTCTGTTACAGATTTTGGTGACATTTGTTCCGCGTTTAATTTTGCAAACTGGGAGAGATCGCTGATCGCGGGGAGACAGTGGGAGCTTCAGCGGCCCCACTGTCAGGATGTGGAAGGATTCACGTTAGGGGTGTGCGGGGGGAATGAGTGACATTTTTTGTAAAGGGCAGCGGGGGAGAAGGACTGAGAGCATTCAGTGTGGGACAGAAGCTGTTTAAATTGAGGCAGCACATTGCCGATCAGCACAGAGGGAGTTAACTGACTCAGTGCCCCTCTGCTGCTGCTACAGAGCCGGTGATTTCCACATTGCAGCGGTTATCAGATTCGAGCCCGCGTGGAAATAAATATGTTTTAAACTTGCTGTGGCGAACAAACAGAGGCGAATTTATTCTCCTGTCAAAAGGGCCACAGCGGATTCTACCTTGTTCTTTAATTGCTCTTTATTTCACTTCACTGTGTTAGATATATTTCTTATGGCTAAAGGGATCAAGGAATATGGGGAGAAGGCAGGGACAGGGCACTGAATTTGGATGATCAGCCATGATCTCATTGAATGACGGAGCAGGCTCGACAGACCGAATGGCCTACTCCTGCTCCTACCTTCTATGTTTCTCTGTTTCTATGAATAGATAACTTTGAGTGAGAGAAAACTGATTCAGAAATATAATCCATTAATCTGCAGGGTGGCCATCAGTAAGAGGCCTTTTCTCTCTGGTTCCGGTAGCGGTTCTGGTTTCAGGCTCAAGATGGCTGGTGCTGTCGATAGATTTTTGTTGAGTAAGGGTATTAAGGGTTAAGGAACCAAAGCGGGTAGCTGGAGTGAAGATACAGACTAGCCCTGATCTAATTCAATGACGGAACAGGCTCGAGGGGCTGAATGGCCTCCTGTTCCTATGGAGTCGCTGCAATGCAATGTACTCGATGCTGGACGGTTTCTGGTGTGTAATAGTTATCGCATTCCGCTAACACACGAAAACTCAATGGTTCGAAAGTGGGTAGAGGCAATTTAATGCCTTTTCTCCATACAAGATTACTTAATATGAAAACAGGAATAATTTACATGTTTGTACAAATAAAACATGCATTGTCAGGCGAATTATACCTTTCAAATGGCAGCGTTACAGTGAGTGAAGTAATTCTCAATGATATGTCCCATATAGGACACAGTTTGTGTTGCGGTACTGTAAGCAAGGTTTGGGGAAAATTGGCATGGTTTAGGGAATCTCCCCCTCGCGTGTCGCTACATTAAAGAGGTTCAGAATGCGGAAGCAAAACATCACAGATTAATAGGAAAACACAGGGTGAGCGACGGGATTCAAAGTGCCGTTTCAATCGGTCTGTCTGGGTGTCCTTTCAATAACTAACAAAGAAAGCGCGTCTCCAAAAATGTCCCACACCGTGTTATGATTCAGGAAACTGAGACGGGAGTAGAAATAAGAAAAAAAAACATAGTGATATAGAGAAGAGTAAGAGAGAAGGGGAAAAATACTGCTTCCACGGAGAACTAACGCAGAGACCCCTCTGCTGCGCCTGGGGTGGTCTCCTGCAGCCCGGATACATTAACATCCTAACAGCTCATTAACTGTACGAGTGGGACCGGGCGGCGCTTCAGAAGACAGGACGAAAAGGCAAAGACACTGTGTCGGTCTCAAGTGCTCTGCTCATCAAGAATAGCCACACACACAAAATGGTTTTAGCATGGTTACCTCTTATCTGCATTACCCCCAATCAGTCGGCTCTTTGGTCTAGGGGGTATGATTCTCGCTGCTTGAAACTTGCGAGATATTGTGGGTTGAAATCCTGGACGTGCACTACTTTTGTGCACGGATTTTGAACTTGCAGTTGAAACTATTGCAAAGAAAGTCTCCCATTGACACAGCGCTTTTCACGAGCTCAGGACAGCCCAAAGCGCTTTACAACCATTGCAGTATCTTTGAAGTGTTGTAAGGTGGGGAAAGATGTGTCCAAATTCCCCCCACGTGAATCTCAACTCTTTGGGAAGGAGTTTGGTGGAAAGACTCAGACTCCTCAATGTCTTGGACTTTCTTTCAATGAGTTCTGCCTGTAACTGCACTCGAGCTTGAAACAGCTTCTGGGCCTCCATCTCACGGGAGCAGAGTGTGGTCGCTGTGCAGCGGTTAGCGAGTCGGTGACGAGCTCGGGGGTGAGACACGTCGCTTTCAATCTATGAAATTTCACCAAGGGCCAGAGAATAGAAACGTTGAATGGAACAGTCCCTGTGAACGATGGATTGAAGGGGACGGCGCACCGAGCACAGCTGGAGAACACGCAGTGCAGCCAAAGTGTTCGCAACATTAAATGTCAGAGTTATTAATCCTGCAATAATTAGACATATAATTAACAACAACATTTAGACAAATTCTTGCGAATTTTAACCAGAGAACTCAAATACGTTATAGTTCCGATCTCGATATACAAGTTAATCAAACCTGTATCGGATTCTAAAGTATCTGTTCCAAACGTCACTTTTACATCCTTTCCTCGCCTCTTCTACGCGGCCCCTCAAACTATTACAGCTGTTCAAATGGATGCATCACCTCACCTAATACAAATTCTCGAACTGATACACTATATCAAATTAATACACCTCAAAAAAATATAGCACCTCAAACTAATACAGCACCTCAAACCAATTCAGCTCCTCAAACTAATGCAGCACCTCAAACTAATCGAGCACCTCAAACAAATACAGGTCAAACTAACATGGCACATCAAATTATTACAGCACCTCAAACTAGTACACCTCAAAATAATACACTACCTCCAACTAATACAAATTCTCAAACTAATACACTATGTCATTATAATGCAACACCTCAAGCTAATACACTGTGTCAAAATAATTCAACACCTCAAAATAATACAGCCCCTCAAAATAATATCGCGGCTCAAACTAATGCAACAGCTCAAAATCATACACCTCAAAATAGTACACTACATCAAACGAATACAAAACCTCAAACGAATACAGCAACTCAAACTAATACAGCCCCTCAAACTAATAAAGCACCTCAAACTAATACAGCACCTCAAAATAGTACACTACATCAAACGAATACAAAACCTCAAATGAATACAGCAACTCAAACTAATACAGCCCCTCAAACTAATAATGCACCTCAAAATAATACAGCACCTCAAACTAATACAGCACCTCAAACTAATACAGCGCCTCAAACTAATAGAGCATCTGAAACTAATACAGCACCTCAAACTAATACAGCACCTCAATCTAATACAGAGCCTCAAACTAATACAGCACCTCAAATGAATACGGCACCTCAAACTAATGCAGCATCTCAAACTAATACAGCACCTCAAACTAACACAGCACCTCAAACTAATACAACACCTCAAACTAATACAGCACCTCAAACTAATACAGTGCCTCAAACTAATACAGCGCCTCAAACTAATACAGCGCCTCAAATTAATACAGCACCTCAAACTAATACAACACCTCAAACTAATACAACACCTCAAACTAATACAGCACCTCAAATTAATACAGCACCTCAAACTAATACAACACCTCAAACTAATACAGCGGCTCAAACTAATACAGCACCTGAAACTAACACAGCCCACTAAACTAATACAGTGCATCAAACTAATGTAGCACCTCAAGTCATCGAAAGATAGAGGATAGAAGCAGGAGTAGGCCATTCGGCCCCTCGATCCTGTTCCTTCATTCAATGAGATCATGGCTGATCATCCAAATTCAGTACCCTGTCCCTGCCCTCTCCCCATATCCCTTGATCCCTTTAGCCTTAAGAAATATATCTAACTCCTTCTTGAATATATTTAATAAATTGGCCTCAACTGCCTACTGTGGTAGAGAATTCCACAGGTTCACCATTCTCTGGGTGAAGAAATTCCTCCTCATCTCAGTCCAAAATGGCTTACCCCTTATCCTTAGACTGTGACCCCTGGTTCTGGAGTCTCCCACCATCGGGAACATCCTTACTGCATCTAGTCTGTCTATTCCTGTTGGAATTTTTTAAGTTTCAATGAAATCCCCTCGCATTCTTCTAAACTCCAGCGTGTATAAGCCCAATCGACCCAATCTCTCCTCATACGTCATTCCTACCATCCCAGGTAAATCAATAGAGCATGTAAAACTAATAGAGCACCTCAAACTAATACGGCACCTCAAACTAATACAGCACCTCAAACTAATACAGCACCTCAAACTAATATGGCACCTCAAAATTAAAACAGCACCTCAAACTAATACAGCACCTCAAACTAATACAGCACCTCAAACTAATACAGTCCCTCAAACTAATACAGCACCTCAAACTAATACAGCGCCTCAAACTAATACAGTGCCTCAAACTAATATGGCTCCTCAAACTAATACAGCACCTGAAACTAATACGGCACTTCAAACTAATACAGCACCTCAAACTAATACAGACCCTCAAACTAATACAGCGCCTCAAACTAGTACAGCAATGCAAACTAATACAGACCCTCAAACTAATACAGCACCTCAAACTAAAAGATCACCTCAATCTAATACAGCACCTCAAAATAATACAGCACCTCAAACTAATACAGACCCTCCAACTAATACGGCACCTCAAACTAATACAGCACCGCAAACTAAAAGAGCACCTCAAACTAATACAGCACTGCAAACTAATACAGCACCTCAAACTAATACAGCACCTCAAACCAATACAGCGCCTCAAACTAATACAGCACCTCAAAGTAATACCGCACCTCAAACTAATACAGCACCTCAATCTAATACAGCATCTCAAACTAATACAGCACCTCAAAGTAATACAGCACCTCAAACCAATACAGCGGGTCAAACTAATAAAGCACCTCAAATTGATACAGCATCTCAAACTAATACAGCGCCTCAAACTAATACAGTGCCTCAAACTAATACAGCACCTCAAACTAATACGGCACCTCAAACTAATACATCACCTCAAACTAATACGGCACCTCAAACTAATACAGCGGGTCAAACTAATAAAGCACCTCAAATTAATACAGCATCTCAAACTAATACAGCGCCTCAAACTAATACAGCACCTTAAACTAATACAGCACCTCAAACTAATACAGCACCTCAAACTAATACGGCACCTCAAACTAATACATCGCCTCAAACTAATACAGAACCTCAAACTAATACAGAACCTCAAACTAATACAGCACCTCAAACCTAATCAAAAATAAAGAATGTCAGAAGTGGGATCTGAACCCACACCTCCAGGGGAGACCCCTCGACCATCCTGACTTCTAAACGTTATGTCGGGGCACCTGCAAGTTGATTCTGAACGAATATCTGTGATCGTGTCTTGTCCGCTTATTTAACTGATGCCATCAGGCTCTTCTCTCCCTGACTCTGGGGAAACAGTGAGACAGAATTTCGAGCAAGCGTCTGGTTATTGTGAAACAGCAAAGAAAATATTAAATCCGTATTTATCCAAAAAAGTTGTGACCCGACCTGATTTGAACACACAGCTAACTTTGCGCCATGAGGTCGACAACAACAAGCGGGGATGTTTGTATATATAAACGTTCCTCAATAAAAGGGCTTTAAAATCCCACTCCCACTCGGTGTCAGACAGCTGCAGAAGCAGCGCTTACCTGTCACTCACCGAACGTCTTTTGTTGAACTGTGGTCCTTTTTTTCACGGGAAAGCATCATTAATTAACCGATTATTATCTTTTGCACAACTAAAGGACTGCTAACGGAGCGAGAATCGATTCTTCAATCATTTGTTCTGTGCTTTGCATGTTAACTGTTACCCATATCTCATTTTACACACTGTGCTTTAGGAACCTGGTTTAAAATGTTCATTGCTGATGACACCAGGAATCTGGGCCAACTTTTGTCAAATTGAACAGGACCGGTTATTTCTACCGTGCACAGAAAATAGAATCAGCAGTGAATATCAACTCCAATGGTGCTGACTTTCAGATTTAACGCAGTCAGATTTGCAATCAAGTGAAATAATTTCACAGTGAAAAGATTGTAAGTGTTACTCGCATTTGTGCCTTTAATTCAAGTTTGTGGCGTCTGACTCCCGTTCATGTCTCTTCTTCCTCCGTTGAATAAAACAGGAGGGGCTGGACGTTGACCAGACTGCACTGCCCCTGATATCTGTGAGATCATCCTTTATATTGAGTGGTTTCTCGCCCTTTGATCGGCTGCAGTGTGGCGGTTACCGTGTTCACCTCACACGCGATGGATCCTCGGTGAATCAGTTTACTCTTATTCAAATTTACCTATTTAGTGAAGTGAAATAAGAGCAATTAAAGAGTAAGTGAGCAGTCACTGCAGCCCTTTTGGTGAGAGAATGAGCTCCGAAGCAAGCTTAAACATAGTTCCCCAAGTAAACACAATACATTCGCAAAAATTTTATTCTGTTCAGTGAATAGTCCTGTTAATTTTAGCAAAAGTTGCCCCAGATTTCTGCTTTCATAAGCAATTAATATTTTAAACGAGATTCCTAGAATGCAATGTGTAAAATGAGATATGGTTAACAGTTGATTACTTGCAAAGGGCAAAATGCGTTATTGAAGTGTGTATCACCTTTCTGTCATTCTGTAAATTATGGTAATCGGTTATTTAATGGTGATTGCAAAAGATTCAACTGCAGTTTGAATAGTGGCCGGCGACACGAGCGCTCGTTTGGGATTTGGGGCTTCTCTGAAATTTATTCAAACAACCGAAGCGAAAAATCGATCCCCGAGAACGCCGGTTAAAACCTAGCCAGGTGAGGAGCTAACCATTGGAAAACCATTTTGTGTGTGTCGCTATTCTTGATGAACAGAGCACTGGAGACCGAGACAGTGACTTTGCCTTTTCGACCTGTCTTCTGAAGCGCCGCCCGGTCCCACTGCTACAGTTAATGAGCTGTTAGGATGTTAATGTATCCGGGCTGCAGGAGGGCGCTCCAGGCGCAGCAGAGGAGTCTCTGCATTAGTTCTCCGTGGAAACGGTAATTTCCCCTTCGCTCTTCCTCCTCTCTATATCCCTGTGCTTTTATGTCTCTATTTCTCCCCCGGCTCAGTTTCTGGAATCATAACACGGTATGGGGCATTTTTGGAGACGCGTTTTCTTTGTTTCTTATTGAATGGACACTCAGGCAGACCGATTGAAACTGCACTTTGAATCCCATCGCTGACCCTTTGTTTTCCTATTAATCTGTGTAGTTTTGCTTCCACATTCTCAATGAGAAAGTCCCCAGCCTCAATTTTTAAATAATATAAGGCCCACCTCGTCACATTGCGACACGCGTGGCGGAGATTCCCTAAATCAGCGCCAACTTTCCCCAAATCCTCCTTACAGTACCGCAACCCAAACTGTGTCCTATATGGGAAATACCATTGAGAATTACTTCACTCACTGTAACGCTGCCATTTGAATGGCATAATTCGCCTGTCAATGCGTGTTTTATTTATACTGAACCAATCATGCAAACTATTTCAATTTTCATATTTACTATACTTGAATGGGGAAAATACTTTAAATTGCCTCTGCCCACTTTCGAACCATTGAGTTTTCGGAAAGCGATCACCATTACACACCGGAAACCTTCAACACTGGGGTACATTGCATTGTAGCGACTCAATAGGAACAGGAGGAGGCCATTCAGCCCCTCGATCCTGTGGCGCCATTCAATTAGATCAGGGTTGATCTGTATCTTCATTTCATCTACCCGCTTTGTTTCCTTAACCCGGAATAACCTTACCCAACAAAAAGTTATTGCCAGTAGCGGCAATCTTGAGCCTGAATCCAGCTGCACTCCCGGATCCAGACAGAAAAGGCATCTCTGAATTTCAGGGATTCGGAGATTCCAGGATTTAAAAGGGAACAAACGATGAAATGGGCCTCACTGTGGATCAGTTTTCTCTCACTCAGAGGTATCTGACTAGTGAAGTTAAATAAAGAACAAGGGAGGAGCCGCTGTAGCCCTATTGACAGGAGAATAAACTAGGCATACATCTCTCACGTTTCCCAATTCTAACAGAAGTGTAATCGACTTGAAACGTTCACTCTGTTTCTTTATCCACATATACTGCCTGACCTCTTGAGAAGTTCCACCATTTTCCGTTTCTATTTGAGATTTACAGCATTTGCAATAATTTTCTTTTGTCACTTAAAATATACCCGCTGGTTGTTCATCCACAGCAGGATTAAATATAATGTTCCCGCCCGGGCTCGAACCGGAGACTTTTCGCGTGTAAAACGAACGTGAAAACCACTACAACTACGGGAACTGCTGGGTCCGTATCTTCAACAGAGGGGAACTGACCAGTAAAGCCCCTCTGTGCTGATTGGTTCAGCTGAAACAGCATCAGTCAATATAAAGAAGGAGCTCACAAATATCAGGCGCAGTGCAGTCTGGTCAACGTCAGCCCCTCCTTTGTTATTCAACAGAGGAAGAAGAGACATGAGCGGGAGTCAAACGTCACAAACTTTTATTAAAGCTACAAGTACGAGTTACACATACTTCCAAATCGTTTCACTGAAAACGTCTTTCATTGATGAAAAAGCTGACTGCGTTGAATCTGAAAATGTGCACTGGGCAATATTTTGTTCACTACTGATTCTATTATCTGTGGGCTATGCCGCAGCGGTTGGTGTAATGTACATGTTATCATGTTCGCCTCCCACGCGAATTGTCCCGGGTTCCAGCCCGGGCGGGAAACAATTACATTCGCTAGGATTTCGTTATGTGCAGTGAACGATCCTGTTCGCTTTAAATAAAGTTGCGCCGAATTTCTGCTTTCATAAGCAATTAGCAATTTAATCGAGATTCCAAAAATACAATGTGTAAAATGAGATATGGTTAACAGTTGATAACTTACAAAGGGGAAAATCCGTCATTGAAGAGCGTTTACGCCTTTTTTGCATTCTGTAAATTATGGTAATCGGTTATTAAAGGGTGATTGCAAAAGATTCAACTGCAAGTTGAATACTGGCCGGCGACACGAGTGCTCGTTTGGGATTTGAACCGTGGGCTTCTCGGAAATTTAAACAAACACCGAAGCGAAAATCGGACTACCGAGAATGCCGCTTCAAAGCCTAGCCAGGTGAGGAGCTAACCATTGTAAAACTATCGTGTGTGTGTCGCTATTCTTGATGAGCAGAGCACTTTAGACCGAAAGAGTGACTTTGCCTTTTCGACCTGTCTTCTGAAGCGCCGCCCGGTCCCACTCCTACAGTTAATGAGCTGTTAGGATGTTAATGTATCCGGGCTGCAGGAGGCCACCCCAGGCGCAGCAGAGGAGTGCCTGCATTAGTTCTCCTTGGAAACAGTATTTTCCCCTTCGCTCTTCCTCTTCTCTATATCCCTGTGCAGTTTCCTGAATCATAACAGGGTGGGGACATTTTTAGAGACGCGCTTTTTTTTATTACTTATTGAAAGGACAGCCAGACAGACCGATGGAAACTGCCATTTGAATCCTGTCGCCGACCTTGTGTTTTCCTATTAATCTGTGTTGTTCTGCTTTCCTCATTCTCAATGAGAAAGTCCCCAGTCTCGATTTTTAAATAAAATAATGCCCAGCTCGTCAAATAGTGATACGCGAGTGGGAGATTCCCTAAATCAGCGCCAACTTTCCCCAAATCCTGCTTACAGTACCGCAACCCAAACTGTGTCCTTTTTGGGAAATATTATTGAGAATTACTTCACTCATTGTAACGCTGCCATTTGAATGGCATAATTCGCCTGTCAATGCGCATTTTATTTATACTGAACCAAGCGTGCAAATTATTCCAGTTTTCATAATCACTAAACTTGAATGGAGAAAAGGCATTAAATGGCCTCTACCCACTTTCGAACCATTGAGTTTTCGTGCGTTCGCGGAATGCGATAACCACAACACACCGGAAACCCTCCAGCACTCGGGTGCATTGTATTCCAGTGACTCCATAGGAAGAGCAGGAGGCCATTCAGCCCCTCGAGCCTGTTGCGCCATTCAATTAAATCAGAGCTGATCTGTATTTTCACTCCATCTACCCGCTTTGGTTACGTAACCCTGAATACGCTTACCCAACAAAAACCTATCGACAGTACCGGCAATCTTCAGCCGGAAGGCTTCACCTCTCCCGGATCCAGACAGAAACGGTTTCTTACTGACTGCCACCCTGCAGATTCATGGATTACATTTCTGAACTTCAGCGATTCGGAGATTCCAGTGTTTAAAAGTGAACATAAGATGAAATGGGTCTCACTGTGGATCGGTTTTCTCTCACTCGAAGTTATCTATTCAGTGAAGTGAAATAAAGAACAATTAAAGAACAAGGGAGAAGCCGTTGTGGCCCTTTTGACAGGAGGATAAATTCGCCTCTGGTTACTCGCCAAACCTCGAACGTGACAACCGCTACACTGCGGACACACCGGCTCTATAGCAGCAGCAGAGGGGACCTGACTCAGTGAAATCCCTCTGTGCTGATCGGCAATGTGTTGCCTCACTTTAAACAACTTCTGTCCAACACTGAAAGCTCTCAGTCCTTCTTCTCCGCTGCCCTTTACAAAAAATGTCACTGATTCCCCCCGCACACCCCTAACGTGTTCTCTTCCACACCCACACAGTGGGGCCGCTCAGCCTCCCCCTGCCTGATCACGATCAGCCATGTCACCCAGTTTGTAATATTAAACCCAGAACAAGCGCCCCACAAAGAGAGTCTGTAACCTAAATCTGTAACAGAAAGTACTGGGTTTATTAACGGTGATGCAAGCAATTATAACTCGTCTCACAGACTAGAATTACTTTTATACAGTGAACTGTAGCCAAATCTTTTGTCACGCTGAATTCCTTGATTAAGAATCATAACCGGGTGAGTTCTAGTCGACCACCAGGGACCAGCTATGATTCTTGTATATCAACCTGAATATGATTGGGAGCTGTCTAGGCCTCGTGTCGCAACGGTAGTGCGCCTGATCCCGAGGCTGCGTGTTCAAATGACGTCGGGGTCATGGTTGCTTTGCAGCTCATATGAGTCTGGATAATTAATATATTAATGGTTATCTCACAACAATGAGAACTTGAATTAGATGTATTTTATTAGATTGGTTTCTGGGATGTTGGTCTCGCTGGCAAGGCCAGCATTGATTGCCCATCCCTGAGGTGCTGGTCAGCCACTGTAGTCGCCTTTCACCACTTACAGAACTACATCATAGAATCAGAGAATGGATACAGCATAGAAAGAGGCCATTCGGCCCGTCCAGCCCGTGCCGGCTCTCTGCAAGAGCCCTTCAGCTAGTCCCACTCCCCCGCCCTTTCCCCGTAGGCCTGCACACTTTATTCCTTCAGTTACTTATCCAATATTTACATGTATCGGTATTATTTATTCATTTATTTGGGTGAAGCTGTCTCATTCAAAAATATGTTCTGGCTATTTATTTCTGTCTTACTTTTAAATTACACGCAAATGACTTTATGCAGAACACCGATACACACAAATACATTGATCAATAACACACAGATACATTCACATTTATTCATCACCAGCGCAATGATATACCCAAAATCCATTTAGAAGAATCACAGTTTCAAACACAGATATTTATATATTAATATCCTGAAGTATGTTATAAAAATAAAGAAAATAAATGTACAACTGACTCCAGTATTTTTACATGTATGTGTAACCTTTAGGTCGATGACCTTTCACCATTAATTCTCTATATACATATATAGAACTGGAAGATGCCAGCGCGCCGTGTGAGATTACATTTGATTTGTGGCTCTTGTACAGCCGGTATGATGGAAATAGAAGAGGTTCGAGCACTTTAATGAGGTTTCCAATGAAGATAGATACACCCCAATAAATGGAAAAATATTTCAGATATAATGTAAATAGATCTATAAGCCGCAGAGTCATGAAATGCTTTACATGTAAACACGCGAAATTAATTTGTATCCAATACAGATTGACTCATTCTAATTACGATTATTGCGTCACTTTACTTCAGTGTTCCCTGGCAGTCTCATGATTAGAATTCGGCACTCTTACTGTCCGGGTTCAATTCCCGGTCAGGGAAGTCATTTTTATAACAGTTTTTTATTAAATTAAACTAATTTTGTTTCAACTCTAACCTGGAAAATTGTCTTAATTATTATTAATTAACCGATAATCTTAATTTACAGAATGACATAAATGCTAAAGATACTTCACTAACATATATTGTGCTTTCTATGTGATGAACTGTTATGCATATCTTATTTTACACCATGGCCCGGATTTTACGGTGCTTCCTGCAGCGAATGCACAGCATAGGCTATTGTACGCCTTCAGAACGCCTGCACAAGTGCCAGGTATCCGCACGCCCAGAATTTGCGATCTGTCAAGTTTCGCTTTGACAGATTCACCGCAACCGCTGCAACATCACTTTTGCTGTCACAGAGTTGGGCTAACTACTGTCCAGCGAATGCCCAGGAAACCCTTACACCTGATAATAGCAGGCATAAGGCTTTCTTTTACCATCGTAAGGGTGAAAACCAATATTAAAATATATTTTTAAAGTGATATAAACATACACTTACATTTAAAATTCCTTTAGGTAAATTTTGTTCCGTTTTAAAATGTTACATTTATATTTCAAAACATTCAATTTGAATTTTAAATCATAGATTCATAGAATCATAGATGATACGGCACAGAAGGAGGCCATGCAGCCCATTGAGTCTGCGCTGGCACTTTGAAAGAGCTCTTCAAATAGTCCAACTCCACTGCTTTTCCCCATAGTCCTGCAAATTTCTCCTTTACAATTATTTATTCAATTCACTTTGGAAAGTTACTATTGCGTTTGCTCCACCGCTCTTTCAGGCAGTGCATTCCCGATCACAACAACTGGCTGCGGTAAAAAGAAACTCATCTCCCCTCTGGTACTTTTGCCGGTTAGGTTCAATTACTCTCCTCCAGTTACCGACCCTCCTGCCACTGGAAACAGATTCTCCTCATTTACTCTTATCAAAACATCTTGTAAATTTAAAAACCTCGATTAAATTTCCTCTTAACCTTCTGCAGGAAACAATTCCAGCTTCTCAGTCTCTCAACATAACTGAAGTCAGCTCATCCCTGGGACCATTCGCTCTTTGTGCTTGTCTCTCTTTCTTTGTCTCTATCTGTCTCTCTCTTTGTCTCTGCCTCACTCTTTGTCCCTGTCTCTCTCTCTGTCTGTCTGTTCCTTCTGTCCCTTTCTCACTCTGTTCACAGGTCCATTCTAGCTCTGATCAAACACTGCAGTTTTCAGTTCCTCATTGGTATAGTGGTGAGTATCCTCGCCTGTCGCGCAGGTGACCGGGGTTCAATTCCTCGACGGAGAGGATTTGTTTTTTAACAACCCCAATTTTAAACTTCTTCCTAGCTCCTTGAAATGCTCCTTTGAAAAGTTCAAGTGAAATAATTTTAAAAGATTTCCTGGCATATGAAGAGCTGTATAAAAACTTCCTGCACCTGTTCCTCGTTGGAATCGTGCTCGCCCTCTATTTCCCTCTCACTGTTCTGTGGGACAGAGAGGAGTCATAACGGCACAGAATGAGACCATTGGATGCTTAATTAAATTCATTTATTTTGAACATGTGACCATTTATTCTTACTTCCGTGGTGTGAAATGTTATTTATTTGGAGATTTCTATTATGCTTATGGGATTCCGTCCATAAAACATCATAGGAATTCCCGTGTTAGATTGGTTGGCCTGGCCAACGATAATCCAGGGATGCTGCCGAACCGTGAGCGCCAATGGTATCCGTGGGCCTTTATGCAGGCGTACGCCAGCAGGCCCAAGACCGCAAGTGTGCAAACTCCGGAGACACCAGTTATTTGGGATTTGTTTCTCGGTTCGGAGGCATAAGCCGGAGCCAAACCTCCGATCGCAATTTCAAGGCCCATCGTATTTTAGGAGGCTGGTTTAAAATGTTCATTACTTACGACATCAGGAATCTGGGGCAAATTTTGTTCAATATAAACGGACCGGTTATTGCGCAGAATAAAAATGTTCCACTCGAACATATCCACCCGGGCTCGATTTGGGAACTGTTCATGTAGGAGGCGAACATGATAGTCACTGCACTACGGAAACCGGAGCTTTAGTGTCCACGGAAGAGCGAATCAGCAGCGAACATAAAATCTCATGGTGATCATTTTCAGATTCGATGCAGTCAGCCATTAAATAAAGTGAAATAGTTTTACAGTGAAAGGATTTGGAAGTGTTACTCGTATCTGTGCCTTTAATTAAAGTTTGTGGCGTCTGACTCCCGCTCATGTCTCTGAATAAGAAAGGAGGGGTTTGACGTTGACCAGACTGCACTGTGCCTGATGTTTGTGAGCTCATTCTTTATATTGAGGGGTTTCTCATCTTTTGATCGGCCTCAGCATCAGCTCAGCGGTAACTTCGCAGCCTTAACTTAATTGTAAGCTCGAACCCTCTCTCACCACGGGCGTTGTATGGTGATTTGTATAGTCATATTCAATCCCCTTCTTCTACACAGAAACAAATTGTAGCCGTGATTTTAAACCTATGCTGCGTGATTCATAGCGATCACCTTTAAATGATTCAGAAAACCAGTCCATTCACCTCCGCAACACGATTTCGATTCCTGGTCAGGAAAGTGACTTTTATAACAATGTTTTTAAATCACAACCTGATGAAATTGACTACATTCAGCTGATTTGAAAAAATTAGAATTGTATAAATTACCATTACTTACCCCATAACTTTCATTTGCAGAACGAAAGAATTAATAGCTTTGCACCACTTAAAATTATTCTGTGTGTCTATTCTTCCTACCAAAGTGAATAACCTCACATTTCCCTACATTATATTCCATCTGCCACCTTCTTGCCCGCCCACTCACTTAATCTGTCTATATCCCATTGTAGGCCCTTTGTGTCCTTCTCACAGCTTACTTTCCCACCTAGCTTTGTATCATCAGAAAACTTGGATACATTACACTCTGTCCCTTCATCTAAGTCAGTAATATCGACTGTAAATAGCTGAAGCATGCACACTTGATCCTTGCGGCACCCCACTAGTTACAGCCTGCCAATCTGAAAATGACCCGATAATTCCTGCTCTCTATTTTCTGTCCATTAACCAAACCAAGATTCTTGCTAATACATTGCCTCCAGTCCCATGAGCCCTTATCTTGTGTAACAAGCTTTTACGTGTTTGCTTATCGAATGCCTTTTGGAAATCCAAATATGCTGCCTCCACTGGTTCCCGTTATAGTTCCAATGAATGCCTGAAGCAGAACATCCCGTTGTGCGAATGGAGCCTGTTTGTCGGACAAGGCTACATGTAAGGAAGGAGTGTGGTAAGGGGATGAGAGAAGTGATACTCTGGTAACAAGGTCGGGTAATAAAAATAGAAAGTGCTGGAAACACTCAACAGGTCAGGCAGCAGCTGTGGAGAGAGAAGCAGATTTAACGTTTCCGGTCGAAAACCTTCCATCAGAAGGTGGGCAGTTGTGTAAGGTTATCCTATTAAACGTGCACATTGTCACGTAGTAGAGGTAAGGAAAAGATATCAAAAGGTTGGAACAGATACTTTAGAAATCGTTAAAGGTTTGATTAACTTGTATATCGAACTCGGAACTATGACGTGTTGGAGTTCCTCGGCTAAAATTCGCAAAGATTTGTTTAGGAGCTGTTGTTAATTATACTTCTAATTATTGCATGATTAATACATCTGACATTTACGGTTGCGAACCCTTTTACTGCACTGCGCGTTCTCCAGCTGAGCTCGGAGCGTCGTCCCCTTCAATCCATCGCTCACAGGGACTGTTCCATTCAGCATTTCTTTTCTCTGGGCCTTGGTGAAATTTCATAGATTGAAAGCGACGCGTCTCAACCCCAAGCTCGTCACCGATTTGCGAACCGCTGTACAGCGACCACACTCTGCTCCCGTGAGATGGAGGCCCAGGAGCTGTTTCAAGCTCGAGTGCAGTTACAAGCAGAACTCATTCAAAGAAAGTCCACATCGTTGAGGCGCCTGAGTCTTTGCACCGAACTCCTTCCCAAAGAGGTGAGATTAATGTGGGGGTGAATTGGGCACATTTTTCCCCACATTACAAAACTTCAAAGGGACTTCAATGGGCTTAAAGCCCTTTGGGACGTCCTGAGTTCGTGAAAAGCTCTGTATCAAAGCCAGTGTTTTTTTTCCCAGAAGTTCGAACAGCAAGTTCATAATTCGCGGGCAAAATAAGGGCTCGTCCGGGATCTCCCGCAAGTTTCAACCAATAACGCCGAAGCGAGAATCATACCAATGAGCCAACTGATAAATTTGACTGGAGATAAGAGGTAAGCATTTTAAAACCATTTTGTTTGTGTGGTTGTTCCTGATGAGCAGAGCACTTAAGACCGAGACAGTGACTTTGCCTTTTCGAACTGTCTACTGAAGCGCCGCCCGGGCCCACTGCTACAGTTAATGAGCTGTAGTTGAATATTGGATGGGATAAAAATTGATAAAGAGGCGGTACTAGAAAGCTGGCTGTACCAGGACCAGTTGAATTGGATCCTAGGATGCTGAGGGGAGTAAAGGTGGGAATTACGGAGGTACTGACGATAATCTTCCAATACTCATTGGATATGGGGTGGTGCCAGATGGTGCCGGAGAATTGCAAATGTTGCACCCTTGTTGAAAAAAGTGTATAAGGTTCAACCCAGCAACTACACGCCAGTCAGCTTATCGTCGGTAGTGAGGAAGCTTTTAGAAAGGATAACCCTGCACAAAATGACCAGTCACTTGGACAAGTCTGGATTAATTAAGGAAAGTCTGCTCGGATTTGTTAAACGCAACTCGCCTTTTCCCAACTTGATTGAATTTTTTGATGAGGTGAAAGAGAGGGTTGATGAGGGAAATTCATTTGATGTGGTGGACATGGACTTCCAAAAGGCATTTGATAAAGTGCCACGTAACAGGCTTGCCGGCAAAGCTTAAGCCCATGTAATAAAAGGGACAGTGGCAGCATGGATGTCAAATTGGCTAAGTGACAGGAAACAGAGAGTAGTGCTGAACTGTTGTTTCTCTGACTGGAGGAACGTACACAGTGGTGTTCCCCAGGGGTCGGTACTGGGAGCCTGCTCCGCCATTCAATGAGATCATGGCTGATCATCCAAATTCAGTACCCTGTCCCTGCCTTCTCCCCATGTCCCTTGATCCCTTTAGCCTTAAGAAATATATCTAACTCAGTGAAGTGAAATAAAGAGCAATTAAAGAACAAGGTAGAAGTCGCTGTGGCCCATTTGACAGGAGAATAAATTCGCCTCTAGTAGTTCGCCACAGCATGTTTAAGACATATATGTTTCCACCCGGGCTCGAACCTGATAACCGCTACAATGTGGGAACCACCGGCTCTGTAGCAGCAGCAGAGTGGTACTGAGTCAGTTAACGCGCTCTGTGCGGATCGGCAATGTGTTGCCTCACTTTAAACACCTTCTGTCCCACACTGAATGCTCTCAATCCTTCTCCCCCGCTGCCCTTTACAAAAAATGTCACTAATTCCCCCACACACCCCTAACATGAATCCTTCCACATCCTGACAGTGGGGCCGCTGAAGCTCCCACTGTCTCACCGCGATCAGCGATCTCACCCAGTTTGTAAAATTACACGCGGAACAAATATCACGCAAAGAGCGCCTGTAACCGAAATCTGTAACAGAAAGTGATGGATTTATTAGCCAAGATTAAAGCAATTATTACTCGTCTCACAGACTTGAATTACCTTTTTGCAATGCACTGTTCCCAAATCTTATGTCAAGATGAATTCCTTGATTGTGAATCGAAAGCAGGTGAGTGTCATTCGACCACCACGGACCAGGTATGATACTTTTGTATATATTAACCTGAATACACAAAGAAAGTTGTCGAGACCTCGTGGCGCAACGGTAGCGCTTCTGACTCCAGATTATAGAGTCATAGAGTCACAGAGTTTTACAGCACAGAAAGAGGCCCTTCGGCCCATCGTGCCTGCGCTGCCCATCCATCCCTGTCCAGTCTAATCCCATTTTCCAGCATTTGGTCCATAGCCTTCTTTGCTCCAAGGAAAACAACCCCAGCCTGTTTAGCCTTTCTTCATAGCTGAGGCGCTCCATCCGAGTTAACATCCTGGTGAATCTTCTCTGCACCCTCTCCAAAGCAATCACATCCTTTCTATAGTGAGGCTACCAGAACTGCACACAGTACTCCAGCTGTGGCCTCACCAGCGTTTTGTACATCTCCATAATAACCTCCCTGCTCTTATATTCTTTGCCTTGGCTAATGAAGGCAAGTATCCCATATGCCTTTTTAACCACCTTATCTACCTGTTCCGCTGCCTTCAGGGATCTATGTACATGTACACCAAGGTCCCTCTGACCCTCTGTACTTCCTAGGGTCCTCCCACTCATTGTGTATTTCCTTCCCTTATTTGTCCGTCCAAAATGCGTCACCTCGCACTTTTCAGGGTTAAATTCCATTTGCCACTTTTCCGCCCATCTGACCAACCCGCTTATATCGTCCTGTAGACTGAGGCTTTCCTCCTCGCAATTTACCACCCCATCAATTTTCGTGTCATCTGCGAACTTACTGATCATACCTTTTACATTCTCATCCGAATCATTTATGTAGATCACAAACAGCAAGGGACCCAGCACCGATCCCTGAGGTACCCCACTGGACACAGGCTTCCAGTCACAAAAGCAACCTTCGACCATCACCCTCTGCCTCCTGCCACTCAGCCAGTTTAGGATCCAACACGCCAAGGCACCCTGGATCCCATGGGCTCTTACCTTCTTGACCAGTCTCCTATGCGGGACTTTGTCAAAAGCTTTACTGAAGTCCATGTAAACCACATCCACAGCATTTCCCTCGTCCACACACCTAGTCACCCCCTCGAAAAATTCAATCAGATTGGTCAGACATGATTTACCCTTGACAAAGCCATGCTGACTATCCCCGATTAATCCTTGCCTCTCCAAGTGGTGACTAATTTTGTCCCTCAGAATTTTTTCCAATAATTTCCCTACCACAAATGTTAGGCTCACTGGCCTGTAATTCCCTGGTTTATCCCTGCTACCCTTCTTGAATAATGGTACTACGTTAGCTGTTCTCCAGTCCTCTGGTACATCCCCTGTGGCCAGAGAGGTTCTGAAAATTTGTGTCAGAGCCCCTGCAATCTCCTCCTTTGCCTCACACAACAGCCTGGGCTACATCTCGTCCGGGCCTGGGGATTTATCCACTTTTTGGCCTGCTAAAACCGCCAGTACCTCCTCCCTCTCGATGCTAATATGTTCAATTATGTCACAGTCCCATTGCCCGATTTCTATGTCTACATTGTCTTTCTCCATAGTGAACACAGAAGCAAAAAATTCATTTAAAACCCCGCCTACATCATCTGGCTCGACACACAGATTGCCACTTTGGTCCCTAATCGGCCTTACCTTTTCCCTGGTTATCCTCTTGCCCTTAATATACTTATAAAACATCTTAGGATTTTCCATTATTTTGCTCGCCAGTGTTATTTCATGGCCCCTCCTCGCCCTCCTAATTTCTCTTTTAGTTATGCCCCTGCACATTTTATACTCCTCTAGGGCTTACTCCGTCTTTAGTCTTTTGTAATTGCCAAAAGCCCCCCTTTATTTCCTAATGCATTTTTGTATATCCCGTGTCATCCAAGGTTCCCTTTGCTTGTTGGTCCCACCCTTAACCTTTACAGGAACATGTTGGCGTTGTACTCTCTCTATTTCCCTTCTGAAAGTCTCCCACTGTTTTGATGTGGATTTTCCCATAAGTAGCTGCTCCCAGTCCACTTTGGCCAGATCCTGCCTTATCATATTAAAATCGGCCTTCCCCCAATTTAGAACCCTTATTTCCGGGCGGCCTTTGTCTTTTTCCATGACCACCTTAAATCTCACCGAATTATGGTCACTGTCGCCAAAATGCTCTCCGACTGACAGTTCCACCACTTGCCCGGTTACATTCCCTAGAATTAGGTCCAGTACCGCCCCCTCTCTTGTAGGACTTTCTACATGTTGGCTCAATAAGCTCTCCTGGATGCACTTTAAGAATTCTGCACCCTCTAAGCCTTTCACACTCTGACTATCCCAATTAATATTGGGGAAGTTGAAATCCCCCACTATTATTACCCTATTATTTTCGCACTTCTCTGAGAGTTGCCTACATATCTGTTCCTCTAACTCCCCTGACTGTTTGGGGGCCTATCGTACACTCCAAGCAAAGTGCTTGCCCCCTTTTTGTTTTTAAGTTCTACCCATATGGCCTCATTAGAGGAACCCGCTAATAAACCGTCCCTCCTTACAGCAGTAATTGACTCCTTAATTAATATTGGAACACCCCCTCCCATTTTCCACCCCCCTCTGTCTCGCCTGAAGATTCTATACCCCGAAATATTGAGCTGCCAGTCATAGAGTCATAGAGTTTTACAGCACAGAAAGATGCCCTTCGGCCCATCGTGCCTGCGCCGCCCATCCATCCCTGTCCAGTCTAATCCCATTTTCCAGCATTTGGTCCATAGCCTTGTATGCAATGGCATTTCAAGTGCTCATCCAACTGCTTCTTGAATGTTGTGAGGGGTCCTGCCTCCACCACCCTTTCAGGCATTGAGTTCCACATTCCAACCACCCTCTGGGTGAAAAAGTTCCTCCTCAAATCCCCTCTAAATCTCCTGCCCCTTACCCTGAATCTATGCCCCCTTGTTATTGACCCCCCCACTAAGGGGAAAAGTTCCTCTTCATCTACCCTATCTATGCCCCTCATTATTTTGTACACCTCAATCAGGTCCCCCCTCAGCCTTCTCTGCTCCAAGGAAAACAACTCCAGCCTGTCCAGCCTCTCTTCATAGCTGAGGCGCTCCATCCCAGGTAACATCCTGGTGAATCTTCTCTGCACCCTCTCCAAAGCAATCACATCCTTCCTATAGTGAGGCGACCAGAACTGCACAAAGTGCTCCAGCTGTGGCCTCACCAGCGTTTTGTACAGCTCCATCATAACCTCCCTGCTCTTATATTCTATGCCTCGGCTAATGAAGGCAAGTATCCCATATGCCTTTTTAACCACCTTATCTACCTGCTCCGCTGCCTTCAGGGATCTATGTACATGTACACCAAGGTCCCTCTGACCCTCTGTACTTCCTAGGGTCCTACCACACATTGTGTATTCCCTTGCCTTATTTGTCCGTCCAAAATGCATCACCTCGCACTTTTCAGGGTTAAATTCCATTTGCCACTTTTCCGCCCATCTGACCAACCCGTTTATATCGTCCTGTAGCCGGAGGCTTTCCTCCTCGCAATTTACCACCCCACCAATGTTCGTGTCATCTGCGAACTTACTGATCATACCTTTTACATTCTCATCCAAATCATTTATGTAGATCACAAACAATAAGGGACCCAGCACCGATCCCTGAGGTACCCCACTGGACACAGGCTTCCAGTCAGAAAAGCAACCTTCGACCATCACCCTCTGCCTCCTGCCACTCAGCCAGTTTAGGATCCAACGCGCCAAGGCACACTGGATCCCATGGGCTCTTACCTTCTTGACCAGTCTCCTATGCGGGACTTTGTCAAAAGCTTTACTGAAGTCCATGTAAACCACATCCACAGCATTTCCCTCATCCACCCCACTAGTCAACCCCTCGAAAAATTCGATCAGATTTGTTGGACATGATTTACCCTTGACAAAGCCATGCTGACTATCCCCGATTAATCCTTGCCTCTCCAAGTGGAGATTAATTTTGTCCCTCAGAATTTTTTCCAATAATTTCCCCACCACAGATGTTAGACTCACTGGCCTGTAATTCCCTGGTTTATCCCTGCTACCCTTCTTGAATAATGGTACTACGTTAGCTGTTCTCCAGTCCTCTGGTACATCCCCTGTGGCCAGAGAGGTTCTGAAAATTAGTGTCAGAGCCCCTGCAATCTCCTCCCTTGCCTCGCACAGCAGCCTGGGATACATCTCGTCCGGGCCTGGGGATTTATCCACTTTTTGGCCTGCTAAAACAGCTAGTACCCCCTCCCTCTCGATGCTAATATGTTCAAGTATGTCACAGTCCCCTTGCCCGATTTCTATGTCTGCATCGTCTTTCTCCATAGTGAACACAGATGCAAAAAATTCATTTAAAACCCCGCCTACATCCTCTGGCTCTACACACAGATTGCCACTTTGGTCCCTAATGGGCCCTACCCTTTCCCTGGTTATCCTCTTGCCCTTAATATACTTATAAAACATCTTAGGATTTTCCTTTATTTTGCTCGCCAGTGTTATTTCATGGCCCCTCCTCGCCCTCCTAATTTCTTTTTTAAGTATGCCCCTGCACTTTTTATACTCCTCTAGGGCTTCTTCTGTCTTTAGTCTTTTGTAACTGGCAAAAGCCCCCCTTTTATTTCTAATGCATTTTTGTATATCCCTAGTCATCCAAGGTTCCCTTTGCTTGTTGGTCCCACCCTTGACCTTTACAGGAACATGTTGGCGTTGTACTCTCTCTATTTCCCTTCTGAAAGTCTCCCACTGTTTTGATGTGGATTTTCCTATAAGCAGCTGCTCCCAGTCCACTTTGGCCAGACCCTGCCTTATCATATTAAAATCGGCCTGACCCTCCCTCAACCATGTCTCCGTGATAGCAACAATATCGTACTCCCATGTGTTCAAGAACAACTTCAGTTCATCCACCTTATTTGCAAGACTCCTTGCATTAAAATAAATGCCTTCTAGCCATGCCATATTCCCTTTTGCCTTCACATATTTGCTCTGCCTTCCAAGCTGACTTGTTTTTTTCCTCCGTATTTGGCTGTAAATCACCCGCTACTATAGCTCCACTCTGTATCCCATCCCCCTGCCAAGTTAGTTTAAACCCCCCCCAGCAGTGCTAGCAAACCTCCCCACAAGGATATTGGTTCCCCTCTGGTTCAGGTGTAAACCGTCCGACTTGTACAAGTCCCACCTTTCCCAGAAGCAGACCCAGTGATCCAGGAAACTAAAGCCCTCCCTCCTGCACCATCCCTTTAGCCACGCATTCATCTGTTCTATCTTCCTATTCCTATACTCACTAGCACGTGGCACCAGGAGTAATCCAGAGATTACAACCTTTGAGGTCCTGCTCCTTAATCTTCCACCTAGCTCCCTAAATTCTTGCTGCAGGACCTCATCCCTCTTTTTACCGATGTCCTTGGTACCAATGTGGACCACGACCTCTAGCTGTTCACCCTCCCCCTCCAGAATGCCCTGCAGCCGCTCAGTGACATCCTTGACCCTGGCACCAGGGAGGCAACAAACCATCCTGGATTCACGTCTACGGCCACAGAAACGCCTATCTGTTCCCCTTACTATAGAATTCCCTACCACTATTGCTCTCCCACTCTTTTTCCTCCCTTCCTGGGCAGCAGGAGCACACCCAGTGCCAGGAAGTTGGCTGCTGCTGCCTTCCCCTGGTGAGTCATCCCCCTCAACAGTATCCAAATTGGTATACCTGGTATCAGAAGGCTGCATGTTCAAATCACGTCGGGGTCACTGTTCATTTACAGCTCATATCAGTCTGGACAATTAATATCTTAATTGTTAACTAACAACAATGAGAAATTGTATCAGATGTCTGTTTTCTATTGGTTAGATGTAGGTCTCGCTGGCAAGGCCAGCATTTATTGCCAATGCCTGAGGTGACGGTGTGTCACTGTAGTCGCCTTTCACCACTTACAGATCTACACCATAGAAGCAGAGAATGGATACAGCACAGAAGGAGGCCATTCGGCCCGTCCATACTGTGCCGGCTCTCTGCAAGAGCCCTTCAGCTAGTCCCACTCCGCCGCCCTCTCCCCGTAGCCCTGCACATTTTATTTCCTTCAGGCACTTATCCAAGATTTACATGCATCTGCGTTATTTATTCATTTATTTGGGTGAATCTGTGTCATTCAAAAAGCATGTTCTGGCTACTGATGTCTGTCTTACCTTTAAATGCCACGCAAATACATTTATACAGAACACCAATACACACACATCCATTGAGAAATAACACACAGATACAATCACATTTCTTCATCACCAGCCCACTGATATTCACAAAATCCATTTAGAAGAATCTCACTTTCAAACACAGATATTTATATATTGATAACCTGATGGATATGATAAAAGTCAAGAATAGAAATGTACAACTGGCACACAAAGGGAGACTGGATAGGCACTTGAGGGAAATAAACTTGCAGAGCTACGGGGATAGAGCGGGGGGAATGGGACTGACTGGATTGCCCCACAGAGAGCCGGCACGGACTGGAAGGACCGAATGGCCTCCTTCTGTGCTGTTATGACTCTATGACTCAATGACATGCAAAGGATCGCACTCAGAACACAAACACTCGCTTGATATAGAAACATGCCACCCATGTACACACAGTCACAGCTCATATTGTCACCCGAAGCTGGTTCCATTTCTGTGAAAAGATATTTTGTAGAAGTTCAATCATTTATTTAGCTCTGAGCATGTGATGAGCCTTTATCCCTAGCTCATTGTAATTTAGGAGCCTTGGTTTAAAATGTTGAGTGTTTATGACACGCACCCAGCCCCAGAATCGCCACTGTGAAAGTAGGGAACTGCTCGAAATACACAACAGGGCGGGCAACTTGTGAAAAACAATTAAACTTTTGGCGTGTAGACTTTTCACAGAAATGGAACCAGCTTCGTGTGACAATATGAGCTGTGAGTGGGTGTACATGGGTGGCACCTCTCTATATCAAGCGAGTGTTTGTGTTCTGAGTGCGATCCTTTGCATGTCATTGAGTGATAGAATCATAACGGCACAGAAGGAGGCCATTCGGCCCTTCCAGTCCATGCCGGCTCTCTGTAGAGCAATCCAGTCAGTCTCATTCCCCCTGCTCTATCCCCGTAGCTCTGCAAATTTATTTCCCTCAAGTGCTTATCCAGTCTCCCTTTTTGTGTCAGTTGTACATTTAATTTCTTGACTTTTATCATATGCATCAGGTTATCAATATACAAATATCTGTGTTTGAACGAGAGATTCTTCTAAGTGGATTGTGTGTGTATCAGTGGGCTGGTGATGAATAAATGTGATTGTATCTGTGTGTTATTTCTCAATGTATTTGTGTGTATCTGTGTTCTATATAAAAGTATTTGCGTGGCATTTAAAAGGAATACAGACATAAAGAGCCAGAACATGCTTTTAGAATGAGACAGATTCACCCAAATAAATAAATCAATAACGCAGATGAATGTAAATCTTGGATAAGTGCCTGAAGGGAATAAAATTTGCAGGGCTACGGGGAAAGGGCGGGGGAGTGGGACTAGCTGAAGGGCTGTTGCAGAGAGCCGGCACGGGCTGGACGGGCCGAATGGCCTCCTTCTGTGCTGTATCCATTCTCTGATTCTATGGTGTAGATCTGTAAGTGGTGAAAGGCGACTACAGTGTTTCACCACCACCCCAGTGATGGGCAATAAATGCTGGCCTTGCCAGCGAGACCTACATCCCAGGAACAATATAAAAAATATATCTAATACAAGTACTCATTGTTGTGAGTTAACAAATAAGATATTAATTGTCCAGACTGATATGAGCTGTAAAAGGACAGTGATCCCGACGTGATTTGAACACGCAGCCTGCTGATCTGAAGTCAGGCGTGCTACCGTTGCGCCCCGAGCTCTCGATAACTTCGATTGTGTATTCAAGTTCATATACACAGAAGTACCATACCTGGTTCCTGGTGGTCGAATGACACTCACCCGCTTTCGATTCTCAATCAAGGAATTTATGTTGACAAAGGATTTGGGAACAGTAAATTGCAGAAAGATAATTCAAGTCTGTGAGACGAGTAATAATTGCTTTAATCTTGGTTAATAAATCCATTACTTTCTGTTACAGATTTCGGTTACAGACGCACTTTGCGTGACATTTGTTCCGCGTTTATTTTTACAAAGTGGGTGAGATCGCTGATCGCGGTGAGACAGTGGGAGCTTCAGCTGGCTCCACTGTCAGGATGTGGAAGGATTCACGTTAGGGGTGTGTGGGGGAATCAGTGACATTTTTTATAAATGGCAGCGGGGGAGAAGGAAAGAGAGCATTCAGTGTGGGACAGAAGCTGTTTAAATTGAGGCAACAAATTGCCGATCAGCACAGAGGGAGTTAACTGACTCAGTAGCCCTCTGCTGCTGCTACAGAGCCGGCGATTTTCACATTGTCGTGGTTATCAGGCTCGAGCCCGGCTGGAAACATATATTTATTAAACTTGCTGTGACTAGCAAACAGAGGCAAATTTATTCTCCTGTCAAAAGAGCCACAGCGGCTTCTACCTTGTTCTTTAATTGCTCTTTCTTTCACTTCACTGAGTTAGATATATTTGTTAAGGCTAAATGGATCAAGGGGTATGGGGAGAACGCAGGGACAGGGTACTGAATTTCGATGATCAGCCATTTTAATATTGATTATAAACCTTAAGATGGTAAAAGAAAGTCTACACGCCAAAAGAACCACGCAGAGCTAGAGACAGTACTAGGCATGGTTAACTACTTAGCCAAGTTTGCCCCGAGTCTCTCCGAAATCAACGCACCCATGCGTCAGTTGCTCAAACAATCCAATGAGTTCCTGTGGGACAAACAACACGAAACAGCATTTCAGAAAATGAAACACCTAATCACCAGAGAACCAGGACCAAAGTCATACATGAAGGATGGCCTGAGGAAAGGAGGAAACGCCCTCAAAGCATATCTGAATTCTGGAACCACAGAGACAAACTGTCACAAATCAACAGAAACTTCTTCAAAGGGGAGAAAATCGTCATTCCTACCAGTCTCAGAGAAGAGATGTTGACAGAAATTCATGCTGGACATATGGGCATGGAAAAATGCAAACAAAGAGCACGTGACATTATGTTTTGGCCGAAATGTGCAAACATATTGAGGACATTGTCGGAAAATGTTCCATTTGTCTCGAACGCCACCCATCAAATGTCAAAGAGCCCATGATACCTCACCGTATCCCACAGAGGCCCTTGTAGGTCACGGCAATTGATCTGTTCACATGGAACAACGAGGAGTACATAGTGACTGTTGATTACAACAGCAGATTTTTTGAACTGGACAAGCTTCACAGCGCCACATCTGCAGCTGTGATGCACAAGCTAAAGGCAGCCTTTGCCAGGCATGGCATGGTAGAGACTTTTCTCTCAGACAATGGCCCCCAATATAAATCAAAAGAGTTCGAGTCGTTTGCCAAGGCATGGGATTTCACACATGTCACATCAAGGCCACATTACCCTCAAAGTAATGGCCTTGCTGAAAAAACTGTCCAGATTGCAAAAGCACTCATGGACAAAGCCAAAGCTGGCAAAAGAGACCCCTACGTCAGTCTCCTTGAGTACCGCAACACACCCGTTGACAACTTCAAGTCACCAGCACATCAGTTGATGAGCCGCAGACCTCGCTCAATCCTTCCACGCACCAACCAGCAGCTGCAGCCAGAGGTCGCCAGGTGCAAGCAAGTGCATGCAAAACGTGTACAGAGACAGCAACACCAAAAGAAATATTATGACTGGTCAGCTAGACTACTGCCGCCACTGCAAAATGGAGAATCCATCAGAATCCAGGATCTTGACTAATGGAAGCCAGCAGTCGTCATCCAGCCAGCTGACACTGAGCGATCGTATCACGTCTGCAACCCAGAAGGACAGGTGTACCGCCGCAATCGCAGGCACCTCCTGAACACCAAGGAACAACACCGTCATTCCGACGAGAAGATCAGTTCAACAGAGTGTGATGAACAGAGCAATACACAAAACATATCATACTTACCTGAAACTAAACCTGAACCTGAATTGTTGACCGATTCAGAGGCATGCTCAGTTCCATACCACACAAGGTCGGGACGAAAGGTCAAGCCTAGAGTTATCCTTGACTTGTGAACTGTCAAAAGGTGTAGGCGGATCGCTGCCTTTAAAAAAACTGTACATCGTTATTGAAACGTTGAGATGTTTTCACTGCTAGTTAAATGCTGAGTTTACTTATATGTTGATGCTACTGAGAACATTATGTAGAAGAAAAGTTTAAAAGTAAAGCATAACATTTTTCTTTTAAAAGAAAGGGGATGTAACATTTGCATATTGAATTTTCATTGGCCCGCAGGCATCTGTAAGGAATACCTAGTATATTCACATGTGATCACATGCTGAGTTGTCGTTGGCCTGCAGGCATCTGTCAGGAATGCTATTCTTTTGAAGACCCAGGCTAGGAGTCGTAACTCCATCCTGTCCCCACGGTACTGCTGTGAGTAAGATCAGACCTAATTTTTCATAAAAGAGTTTAAACTGCAATACTCCATTGTCCTGCAAGTTATTATTTTGAACAAAGTGTGCAAAACAAGACAGGTATGATTCCCGCTGGTTGAAATTTGCGAGATATTGGCCCAGAAATTCGGGTCGGGGGCTTCCCGTGGGTGTAAGCCCCCGACCTGCACTTAGCTAGCGTGCCGGCAGTTGAGCTGTAGGCCACGTGGAATTCCGATCTGGGGCCTGGTCCAGCTGCCGGCGCGCAGTGCTTCGTATCGCAGGGGCGCAGTTAGTGCGATGCGTCCCCTGGGATCACGTGAGCCATGGGCAGTCAATCGGAGGAGGGAAAGCCCATTCATAAATCTGACAGGAAGACCTGTCAAGCCTTATAAATACTACGGCCCCAAAATAGCATTAAACCTTCAAATAATTTTTTTAAAATCACACTTTTTAAAATAAACTATAAATTACATTAAATAACTATTTTAAACAATAATTTAAATTTTTGAAAAAAATAATTTTATATTCTAACAGGGCTAAAAATAAACTTACCTAGCTTTAAAGTATTTAAAAATAATAAACCTGTGGAAAAAATGTATTAGTTTTAATTAATTGACCACTTACCTTGTAAAAAGCAGGCCTTACACCTGCTTTTGATATTTCTAAATCCTGCAGGCTTACGATCCCGGGAAAACCTGCAAAAAAAAACTAAGTTCAAAGCGCACGCGCAGCCTCTCCCGCGCACACGTTCGACCTCTGAACCTCTTCGTTCAGGGGAACGGAAGTGCCGGAGACACGAATTTCTGGGCCAATATTCTGGGTTCAAATCCCCGACATGCCCTTCTTTTGTCCGCGGATTTTGCACTTGCAGTTGAAACTGTTGAAAAGAATGACTTGCATTGATACAGCGCTTTTTATGAACTCAGGACATCCCAAAGCGCTTTATAAACATTGAAGTACCTTTGAAGTGTTGCAATGTGGGGAAAGGTGAGCCGAAATGCCCCCCACATGAATCTGAACTCTTTGGGAAGGAGTTCGGTGCAAAGACTCAGGCTCCTCAATGTCTTGGACTTTCTTTGAATGAGTTCTGCTTGTAACTGCACTCGAGCTTGAAACAGCTCCTGGGCATCCATCTTACGGGAGCAGAGTGTGGTCACTGTGCAGCGGTTAGCGAGTCGGTGACCAGCTTGGGGTGAGACACGTCGCTTTCAATCTATGACATTTCACCAAGGGCCAGAGAATTGAAACGCTGAATGGAACTGTCCCTGTTGGCGATGGATTGAAGGGGACGGCGCTCCAAGCACAGCTGGAGCACGCGCAGTGCAGTAAAAGGGTTCGCAACATTAAATGTCAGAGTTATTAATCATGCAATAATTAGACATATAATTAACAACAGCATTTAGACAAATCCTTGCGAATTTTAACCGGAGAACTCAAATACGTTATGGTTCCGATTTAGATATACAAGTTAATCCAACATTGATCGGATTCTAAAATATCTGTTCCAAACGCCACTTTTACATCCTTTCCTCACCTCTTCTACCTGATCATTTGCACGTTTAATTGTGTTACCTATCACAACTGCCCAACATCTGATGGAAGGTCATCGACCGGAAATGTTAACTCTGTTTCTCTCTCTACAGACGCTGCCTGACCTGTTGCGTTCGTCCATCATTTTCTCTTTATATTACCGGAACTTGTAACCAGAGTATCAATTCCCTTTTCTCCAAACCACACTCCTTCCTTCCATGTAGCCTTGTCCAATCAACAGAGGGGAACGGACCAGGGAACTCCATCTGTGCTGATTGGCTCACCTAAAATAGCGTCACTCAATATAAAGGATGAGCTCACAAACATCAGGCACAGTGCAGTCTGGTCAAAGTCAAGCCCCTCCTTTCTTATTCAGAGACATGAACGAGAGTCAGACGCCACAAACTTTAATTAAAGACACAAATACGAGTAACACTTACTTCCAAATCGTTTCACTGATAAATTATTTCACTTGATGTAAACGCTGACTGCTTTGAATCTGAAAATGAACACCGTGGGATAGTTTGTTCACTTCTGATTATATTAGCTATGAGTAGCAATGCAAAGTTTTCCGTAGTGTACTGGCTATCACATTCGCTTTACATGCGAAAAGCCCCGCGTGCCATCCAAGGCGGGCGGGAACATTACAATAGCCAGTATTTTATTCTGTGCAGTGACCAGTCCTGTTAATTTTTATCGAAAGTCGCCCCATTTTTCTGCTTTCATAAGCAATGCAATTTTAAACGAGGTTCCTAAGATACAATGTGTAAAATTAGATGTGGTTAACAGTTCATTACTTACAAAGGGCAAAATGCTTTATTGAAATGTTTTTCGCCTTTCTTTCATTCTGTAAATTATGGTAATCGGTTATTTAATGGTGATTGCAAAAGATTCAACTGCAAGCTGAATAGTGGCCGGCGACACGAGCGCTCGTTTGGGATTTGAACCGAGGATTTCTCGGAAACTTAAACAACCACCGAAGGGAAAATCGGACCCCGAAAACGCCGGTTCAAACCTAGCCAGATGAGAAACTGACCATTGTAAAACCATTTTGTTTGTGTGGCTATTCTTGATGAGCAGAGCACTGGAGACCGAGACAGTGCCTTTGCCTTTTCGACCTGTCTTCTGAAGCGCCGCCATGTCCCACTCCTACAGTTAATGAGCTGTTAGGATGTTAATGTATCCGGGCTGCAGGAGGCCAGGCGCAGCAAAGGAGTCTCTGCATTAGTTCTCCGTGGAAACAGTATTTTCCCCTTCTCTCTTCCTCTTCTCTATATCCCTGTGCAGTTTCCTGAATCAAAACAGGGAGGGGACATTTTTAGAGACGCGCTTTTTTATTACTTATTGAATGGACAGCCAGCCGGACCGATTGAAACTGCAATTTCAATCCTGTCGCCGACCTTGTGTTTTCCTATTAATCTGTGTTGTTCTGCTTTCCATATTCTCAATGAGAATGCTCCCAGCCTCAATTTTTAAGTCAAATAAGGCCCACCTCTTCAAATAGCGACACGCGTGTGGGAGATTCCCTAAATCAGCGCCAACTTTTCCCAAATCATTCTTACAGTATCGCAAGCCAAACTGTGTCCTTTATGGGAAATATCATTGAGAATCACTTCATAATTCGCCTGACAATGCGTGTTTTATTTATACTGAACCAAACATGAAATTATTCCGGTTTTCATATTTACGAAACTTCAATGGAGAAAATACCTTAAATTGCCTCTACCCACATTCGAACCGTTGAGTTTTCGTAAAGCGATCACCAGTACACACCGGAAACCCTCCAACACTTGGGTGCATTGCATTGTAGCGCCTCAATAGGAACAGGAGGAGGCCATTCAGCCCCTCGATCCTGTTGCGCCATTCAATTAGATCAGGGTTGATCTGTATCTTCATTTCATCTACCCGCTTTGTTTCCGTAACCCGTAATAACCTTAGCCAACAAAAATCTATCACCAGTAGCGGCAATCTTCAGCCTGACTCCAGCTGCACTCCCGGATCCAGACAGAAAAGGCTTCTTACTGAAGGCCAACCTGCAGATCAATGAATTACATTTCTGAACTTCAGGGATTCGGAGATTCCAGGGTTTAAAACGGAACAAAAGATGAAATGGACCTCACTGTGGATCAGTTTTCTCTCACTCAGACGTATCTGATTGGTGAAGTTAAATAAAGAACAAGGGAGAAGCCGCTGTAGCCCTATTGACAGGAGAATAAGCTAGCCATACATCTCTCACGTTTCCCAATTCTAACAGAAGTGTAATCGAATTGAAACGTTCACTCTGTTTCTTTATCCACACATACTGCCTGACCTCTTAAGAATTTCCACCATTTTCCTTTTCTATTTGAGATTCCCAGCATTTGCAATAATTTTCTTTTTTCACTTAAAATAAACCCGCTGGTTGTTCATCCACAGCAGCATTAAACACAATGATCCCGCCCAGGCTCGAACAGAGAACTTTTCGCGTGTAAAGCAAACGTGATAACCACTACACTACGGGAAGCGCTGGGTACACATCTTCAACAGAGGGGAACTGACCAGTAAAGCCCCTCTGTGCTGATTGGTTCAGCTGAAACAGCATCAGTCAATATAAAGGATGAGCTCACAAATATCAGGCGCAGTGCAGTCTGGTCAACGTCAGCCCCTCCTTTCTTATTCAACAGAGGAAGAAGAGACATGAGCGGGAGTCAGACGTCACAAACTTTTATTAAAGCTACAAATACGAGTAACACATACTTCCAAATCGTTTCACTGAAAACTTCTTTCATTGATGAAAAAGCTGACTGCATTGAATCTGAAAATGCGCACCGGGCGATATTTTGTTCACTACTGATTCTATTCTCGGTGGGCTATGCTGCAACGGCTGCCGTAGTGTACCGGTTATCCCTTTCGCTTCGCACGCAAAATGTCTGCGGTTCGAGCCCGGTCAGTTATACGATATTCGCCAGGTTTTCGTTATATGCAGTGACCGATCCTGTTAGCTTTAACTAAAGTTGCGTCAAATTTCAGCTTTCATAAGCAATTAACAGATTAATCGTGATTCCTAAAATACAATGTGTATCATGAGATATGGTTAACAGTTGATTAATTACAAAGGGCAAAATGCGTTATTGAAGTGTGTTTCGCCTTTGTTGCATTCTGTAAATTATGGTAATCGGTTATTTAATGGTGATTGCAAAAGATTCAACTGCAAGTTGAATAGTGGCCGGCGACACGAGCGCTCCTTTGGGATTTGAACCGTGGGCTTCTCGGAAATTTAAACAAACACCGAAGCGAAATTCGGATGCCAAGAACGCCGGTTCAAACCTAGCCAGGTGAAGAGCTAACCATTGTAAAACCATTTTGTGTGTGTGTCTATTCTTGATGAGCAGAGCACTGGAGACCGAGACAGTGAGATTGCCTTTTCGACACGTCTTCTGAAGTGCCGCCCGGTCCCACTCCTACAGTTAATGAGCTGTTAGGATGTTAATGTATCCGGGCTGCAGGAGGCCGCTCCAGGCGCAGCAGAGGAGTCCCGGCATTAGTTCTCCGTGGAGCAGTATTTTTTGCTTCTCTCTTCCTCTTCTCTATATCGCTGTGCAGTTTCCTGAATCATAACAGGGTGGGGACATTTTTAGTGAGGCGCATTCTTTGTTTCTTATTGAAAAGACACACAGACAGACCGATTGAAACTGCGCTTTGAATCCTGTCGCTGATCTTGTGTTTTCCTATTAATCTGTGTTGTTCTGCTTTCCACATTCTCAATGAGAAAGTCCCCAGCCTCAATTCTTAAATAAAATAAGGCCCAGCTCGTCAAATAGCGACACGCGAGTGGGAGATTCCCTAAATCAGCGCAAGCTTTCCCCAAATCCTGCTTACAGTGCCGCAACCAAAAATTGTGTCCTATATGGGAAATATCATTGAGAATTACTTCACTCACTGTAACGCTACCATTTGAATGGCATAATTCGCCTGTCAATGCGTATTTTATTTATACTGAACCAAGCATGCAAATTATTCCACTTTTCATATTCACTAAACTTGAATGGGTAAAGGGCATTAAATTGCCTCTACCCACTTTCGAACCGTTGAGTTTTCGTGCGTTAGCGGAATGCGATAACCATTACACACCGGAAACCCTCCAGCACTCGGGTGCATTGCATTGCAGTGACTCCATAGGAACAGGAGGATGCCATTCAGCCCCTCGAGCCTGTTGCACCATTCAATTAGATCAGAGCTGATCTGTATCTTCACTCCATCTATCCGCTTTTGTTCCGTAATCTTGAATACCCTTACCCAACAAAAATCTATCGCCAGTATCGGCAATCTTCAGCCTGAAGCCACCTCCTCTCCCGGATCCAGACAGAAACGATTTCATACTGACTGCCACCCTGCAGATTAATGGATTACATCTCTGAACTTGAGCGATTCGGAGATTCCAATGTTTAAAAGTGAACAAAAGATGAAATGGCTCTCACTGTGGATCAGTTTTCTCTCACTCGAAGTTATCTATTCAGTGAAGTGAAATAAAGGGCAACTAAAGAACAAGGGAGAAGCCGCTGTGCCCCTTTTGAAAGGAGGATAATTCATCTCTGGTTGTTCGCCAAACCTCGAACGTGACAACCGCTTCTCTGCGGACACCCCCGGCTCTACAGTAGCAGCAGAGGGGACCTGACTCAGCGACCTCCCTCTGTGCTGATCGGCAATGTGTTGCCTCACTTTAAACAACTACTGTCCCACACTGAAAGCTCTCAGTCCCTCTTCTCCGCTGCCCTTTTCAAATAATGTCACTGATTCCCCCCGCACACCCCTAACGTGTTCTCTTCCACACCCACACATTGGGGCCGCTCAGCCTCCCCCTGCCTCAACGCGATCAGCGATGTCACCCAGTTTGTAATATTAAACCCGGAACAAGTAGCCCAGAAAGAGAGTCTGTAACCTAAATCTGTAACAGAAAGTACTGGGCTTATTAACGGTGATTCAAGCAATTATTACTCATCTCACAGACTATAATTACTTTTATACAGTGCTTTATACAATCTTTTGTCACGCTGTATTCCTTGATTAAGAATCGTAACCGGATGAGTTCCAGTCGACCACCAGGGACCAGCTATGATTCCTGTATATATATATAGATATCAACCTGAATATGATTAGGGAGCTGTCTAGACCTCATGTCGCAATGGTAGTGCACCTGACTGCAGATCCGGAAGCTGCGTATTCAAATTATGTCGGGGTCACGGTTCCTTTGCAGCTCATATGTGTTTGGATAATTAACATATTAATTGTTATCTCACAACAATGAGAACTTGTATTAGATGTGTTTTTTATATTGGTTCAAGTGATGTAGGTCTCGCTGGCAAGGCCAGCATTTATTGCCCATCCCTGGGGTGGTGGTGAGCCACTGTAGTCGCCTTTCACCACTTACAGATCTGCATCATAGAATCAGAGAATGGATACAGCATAGAAAGAGGGCATTCGGCCCGTCCAGCCCGTGCCGGCTCTCTGCAACAGACCTTCAGCTAGTCCCACTTCCCCACCCTCTCCCCATAGCCCTGCACATTTTATTCCTTCAGTTGCTTATCCAATATTTACATGTATCGGTATTATTTATTCAGTGATTTGGGTGAATCTGCCTCATTCAAAAATATGTTCTGGCTGTTTATTTCTGTCTTACTTTTAAATTACACGCAAATGACCTTATTCGGAACACCAATACACACAAATACATTGATCAATAACACACAGATACATTCACATTTATTCATCACCAGCGCAATGATACACCAAAAATCCATTTAGAAGAATCACAGTTTCAAACACAGATATTTATATATTAATATCCTGAAGTATGTTATAAAAATAAAGAAAATAAATATACAACTGACTCAAGTATTTTTACATGTATGTGTAACCTTTAGGTCGATGACTTTTCGTCATTAATTCTCTATATACATATATAGAACTGGAAGATGCCAGTGCACCGTGTGAGTCTGTGGCTGTTGCACAGCCGGCCTGAGGAAAGTTGCACAGGCTGGAGCACTTTAAAACGGTTTCGAATGAAGATGGATGCACCCCAATAAATGACAAACTTTTTCAGATACATTGTAAATAGATCTGTAAGCCGCAGAGCCATGAAATGCTTTTACATGTAAACACGAAAATTTATTTGTATCTAATACAGACAGATTGACTCATTCTAATTACAGTTATTGCGTCACTTTACTTCAGTGTTCCCTAATAGTCTCATGATCAGAATTCGGCACACTTACTGCCCGGGTTCACTTTGTTAAGTTTTAAAATGTTACATTTATATTTCAAAACATTCAATTTGAATTTTAAATCATAGATTCATAGAATCATAGATTGATATGGCACAGAAGGAGGCCATGCAGCCCATTGAGCCTGCACTGGCACTTTGAAAGAGGTCTTCAAATAGTCCCACTCCCCTGATTTTCCTCATAGTCCTGCAAATTTCTCCTTTACAAATATTTATTCAATTCTCTTTGAAAGTTACAATTGCGTCTGCTCCACCACCCTTTCAGGCAGTGCATTCCCGATCATAACAACTGGCTGCGGAAAAAAAAAACTCATCTCCCCTCTGGTACCTTTGCCGGTTAGGTTCAATCGGTGTCCTCCAGTTACCGACCCTCCTGCCACTGGAAACAGATTCTCCTTATTTACTCTTATCAAAACATCTTGTAAATTGAAAAATCTACATTAAATTTCCTCTTAACCTTCTGCAGATAACAATTCCAGCTTCTCAGTCTCTCAAAATAACTGAAACAGCGATTTACTTGTACTTCTTGCAATTTAATATACTGTATTCGCTGCTCACGATACGGTCTCCTCTACATTGGGGAGACCAAACGCAGATTGGGCGACTGCTCTGCGGAACACCTCCACTCAGTCCGTACGGGTGACCCTGAGCTTCTGGTCGCCTGTCACTTTAATTCACCGCTTCACTCCCACTCTGATCTCTCTGTCCTCGGGCTTTTGCATTGTTCCAATGAAGCTCAACGTAAGCTCGAGGAACAGCACCTCATCTTTCGATTGGGCACTTTGCAGCCTGCCGGAATCAACATTGAGTTCAATAATTTCACATAATTATCCCTGCCCCCATTTTTCATGCAGTATGATTTTTGCCATTCCCATTTGCAACATTTTATCTTTCCTGCCTCTTACAAAAGTACAGGATGTTCTTTCTATTTCTTCCTCCCCTCCTAACCCCACCCCCCTGTCTCTGCACCTGCTTAATATCTGTTACTTCTCCAACTTTTTCCAGTTCTGATGAAGGGTCCCAGACCTGAAACGTTAACTCTGTTTCTCTCACCGCGGATGCTGCCTGGCCTGCTGAGTATTTCCAGTATTTTCTGTTGTTATTTCAGATTTCCAGCATCCGCAGTATTTTGCAATTATATTGAAGTCAACTCATCCCTGGGACCACTCGCTCTTTGTGCGTGTCTCTCTTTCTTAGTCTCTATCTGTCTCTCTCTCTTTGTCTCTGCCTCTCTCTTTGTCCCTGTCTCTCTCTCTCTCTGTCTGTCTCTTCTGTCTCTTTCTCACTCTGTTCACAGGTCCATTCTAGTTCTGAGCAAACACTAATTTTTTCAGATCCTCGTTGGTATAGTGGTGAGTAACCCTGCCTGTCACGCGGGAGACCGGGGTTCAATTCCCCGACGCGGGGGCTTTTTTCCTTAAGAACCCCAACTTTTTAACTTCTTCCCAGCTCCTTCAAATGCTCCTTGGAAAAGTTGAACTGGAAAAGTTCAAGTGAAATAATTTTAAAAGATTTACTGGCATATGAATAACTGTATAAAAACTTCCTACACCTGTTCCTCGTTGGAATGGTGCTCTCCTTCTATTTCCCTCTCACTGTTGTGTGGGGCAGAGAGGAGTCATAACGGCACAGAATGAGACCATTGAATGCTTAATTAAATTCATTTATTTTGGACATGTGACCAATTATTCTTACTTCCGTGGTGTGAAATGTTATTTATTTGGAGATTTCTATTATGCTTATGGGATTCCGTACATACAGCATCGTAGGAATCCCCTGTGTGATTGGTTGGCCTGGCCAACGGATGATGCCGAACCGTGAGCGCCAATGGTATCCGTGGGCCTTTATGCAGGCGTACGCCTGCAGGCCCAAGACCGCAAGAGTACGAAGCTCCGGAGACACCAGTTAATTGGGATTTGTTTCTCAGTTCGGAGGCGGAAGCCGGCGACAAACCTCCGATCGCAGTTTCAAGGCCCATCGTATTTTAGGAGGCTGGTTTAAAATGTTCATTACTTACGACATCAGGGATCTGGGACAAATTTTGTTCAATATAACCGGACCGATTATTGCAGAGAATAAAAATGTTCCTCTCGAACATATCCACCCGGGTTCGATTTGGGAACTGTTGTTGTCGGAGGCGAACATGATAGTGGCTGCACTACGGAAACCAAGGCAAAACGAATCAGCAGCGAACATAAAATTTCATGGTGATCATATTCAGATTCAATGCAGTCAGCCATTAAATAAAGTGAAATAATTTTACAGTGAAAAGATTTGGAAGTGTTACTCGCATCTGTGCCTTTAATTAAAGTTTGTGGCGTCTGACTCCCGTTCATGTCTCTGAATAAGAAAGAGAGGCTTGACGTTGACCAGACTGCACTGTGCCTGATGTTTGTGAACTCATCCTTTATATTGAGCGGTTTCTCATTCCTTGATCGGCGTCAGGTTTAGCTCAGCGGTAACTTCGCAGCCTCAAATTAATTACATGCTTGACTTATTCCTCACCGCGGGCGTTGCATGGTGATTTTATTGTCATATTCAATCCCCTTCTTCTGCACCGAAACACATTGTTGCCGTGATTTTAAACCTATGCTGCGTGATTCACAGCGATCACTTTTAAATGATTCAGAAAACCAGTCCTTTCACCTCCGCCACACGGTTTCGATTCCCGGTCAGGAAAGTGACTTTTATAACAGATTTTAAATCACAACCTGATGAAATTGACTACATTCAGCTGATTTGAAAAAATTAGAATTGTATAAATTACCATTACTTACCCCATAACTTTCATTTGCAGAACGAAAGAATTAATAGCTTTAGTATTTAAAAATATTCTGTTTGTCTATTCTTCCGACCAAAGTGAATAACCTCACATTTCCTACATTATATTCCATCTGCCACCTTATTGCCCGCCCACTCACTTAATCTGTCTATATCCCATTGTAGGCTCTTTGTGTCCTCCTCACAGCTTACTTTCCCACCTAGCTTTGGATCATCAGAAAACTTGGATACAATACACCCTGTCCCTTCATCTAAGTCAGTAATATAGACTGTAAATAGCCGAAGCATGCACACTTGATCCTTGCGGCACACCACTAGTTACAGCCTGCCAATCTGAAAATCACCCGATAATTCCTGCTCTCTATTTTCTGTCCGTTAACCAATCCTCTATTCTTGCTAATACATTACCTCCAGTCCCATGAGCCCTTATCATGTGTAACAAGCTTTAACGTGTTTCCTTACCGAATGCCTTTTGGAAATCCAAATATGCTGCCTCCACTGGTTCCCCTTATAGTTCCAATGAATGCCTGAAGCAGAACATCCCGTTGTGCGAATGGAGCCTTTTTGTCGGACAATGCTACATGTAAGGAAGGAGTGTGGTAAGGAGATAAGGGAAGTGATACTCTGGTAACAAGGTCGGGTAATAAAAATAGAAAGTGCTGGAAACACTCAACAGGTCAGGCAGCAGCTGTGGAGAGAGAAGCAGATTTAACGTTTCCGGTCGAAAACCTTCCATCAGAAGGTGGGCAGTTGTGTTAGGTTACACTATTAAACGTGCAAATTGTCACGTAGTAGAGGTAAGGAAAAGATATCAAATGTTTGGAACAGATACTTTAGAATTCGATAAAGGTTTGATTAACTTGCATATCGAGCTCGGAACTATAACGTGTTGGAGTTCCTCGGCTAAAATTCGCAAAGATTTGTTTAAGAGCTGTTGTTAATAACATGTCTAATTATTGCGGGATTAATAAATCTGACATTTAATGCTGCGAACACTTTTGCTGCACTGCGCGATCTCCAGCTGTGCTCGGAGCGCCGTCCCCTTCAATCCATCGCTCACAGGGACTGTTCCATTCAGCATTTCTTTTCTCTGGGCCTTGGTGAAATTTCATAGATTGAAAGCGACGCGTCTCAACCCCAAGCTCGTCACCGACATGCTAACCGCTGCACAGCAACCACACTCTGCTCCCGTGAGATGGAAGCCCGGGAGATGTTTCAAGCTCGAGTGCAGTTACAAGCAGAACTCATTCAAAGAAAGTCCACATCATTGAGGCGCCTGAGTCTTTGCACCGAACTCCTTCCCAAAGAGTTGAGATTCATGTGGGGGTGATTTGGGCACATCTTTCCCCACATTACAACACTTCAAAGGGGCTTCAATGGGCTTGAAGTGCTTTGGGACGTCCTGAGTTCGTGAAAAGCTGTGTATCAAAGCCAGTGTTTTTTTTTGCAAAAGTTCGAACAGCAAGTTCATAATTCGCGGGCAAAATAAGGGCTCGTCCGGGATCCCTCGCAAGTTTCAACAAATAACCCCGAAGCAAGAATCATACCAACCTAGCGAACTGATAAATTTGACTGGAGATAAGAGGTAAGCATTGTAAAACCATTTTGTTTGTGTGGTTGTTCTTGATGAGCAGAGCACTTAAGACCGAGACAGTGACTTTGTCTTTTCGAACTGTCTACTGAAGCGCCGCCCGGGCCCACTGCTACAGTTAATGAGCTGTGTTGAATATTGGATGTGATATAAATTGAAAAAGAGGAGGTGCTAGAAAGCTGGCTGTACCAGGACCAGTTGAAATGCATCCTAGGATGCTGAGGGGAGTAAAGGTGGGAATTACGGAGGTGCTGACCATAATCTTCCAATACTCATTGGATATGGGGTGGTGCCAGACATCTGGAGAATCGCAAATGTTACACCCTTGTTGAAAAAAGTGTATAAGGTTCAACCCAGCAACTACACGCCAGTCAGCTTAACGTCGGTAGTGAGGAAGCTTTTAGAAAGGGTAACCCTGCACAAAATGACCAGTCACTTGGACAAGTGTGGATTAATTAAGGAAAGTCTGCTCGGATTTGTTAAATGCAAATCGTCTTTTCCCAACTTGATTGCATTTTTTGATGAGGTGAAAGAGAGGGTTGATGAGGGAAATGCAGTTGATGTGGTGGACATGGACTTCCAAAAGGCATTTGATAAAGTGCCACGTAACAGGCTTGCCAGCAAATCTGAAGCCCATGGAATAAAAGGGACAGTGGCAGCATGGATGTCAAATTGGCGAAGTGACAGGAAACAGAGAGTAGTGCTAAACTGTTGTTTCTCTGAATGGAGGAAGGTACACAGTGGTGTTCCCCAGGGGTCGGTACTAGGACCACGGCCCTTCTTGACATATATTAATCCTTTGGAGTTAGGTGTCCAGGGCACAATTTCATAATTTGCAGATGATACAAAACTTGGAAGTATAGTGAGCAGTGAGGAGTATTGTGATAGACTTCAAGAGGACATGGATCGGCTGGTGGAATGGGCGGACATGTGGCAGATGAAGTTAAAAACAGAAAAGTGCGAATTGATACATTTTGGTCGGAAGAATGAGGAGAGGCAATATAAACTAAAGGATACATTTCCAAAGTGGTTGCAGGAACAGAGATACCTGGGGGTGTATGTACACAAATCGTTCAATGTGGCAGGACAGGTTGAGAAACCAGTTTAAAAAGCTTACAGTAACCGGGGCTTTATAAATAAAGGCGCAGAGTACAAAAGCAAGTAAGTTATGATGAACCTTTATAAAACACTGGCTCGGCCACAACTGCAGAAATTATGTGTTCCAGAAAATTTTATCCCGTGCAATAACTGGTCCCATTAAATTAAACAAAAGTTGCCCCAGATTCCTGGTGACATAAGCAACGAGCATTTTAAACCAGACTCCTGAAATACAATCGGCCTGGAAAATGCGATTGGAAACTCGCCGCTGGCTAACGCCTCTGAATCAAAAAACCAATACGACTTACCTGGTGTCTCCAGAGCTTCGGACTCTTGCTGCCCTGGGCCTGCTGGCATACGCCTGCATAAAGGCCCATGGATCCCAGGGGCACACACAGTTCGCAAGCCTGGGTGTCCTTGTGCACCAGTCGCTGAAGGTAAGCATGCAGGTGCAGCAGGCGGTTAAGAAGGCAAATGGTATGTTGGCTTTCGTAGCGAGAGGATTCGAGTACAGGAGCAAGGATGCCTTGCTGCAGTTGTACAGGGCTTTGGTGAGACCACATCTTGAGTATTGTGTGCAGTTTTGGTCGCCTTATCTGAGGAAGGATGTTCTTGCCATGGAAGGAGTTCAGCAAATAATGACCAGGCTGATACCTGGGATGGCAGGAATGACATATGAGGAGAGATTGGGAGGATTGGGCTCGTACTCGCTGGAGTTTATAAGAATGAGAGGGGATCTCATTGAAACTTATAAAATTCTGACAGTACTGGAAAAACTAGATGCAGGAAGGATCTTCCTGATGGTCGGGGACTCCAGAACCAGGGGTCACAGTCTAAGGATAAGGGGTAGGCCATTTAGGACAGACATGAGGAATTTCTTCACCCAGAGAGTGGTGAACCTGTGGAATTCTCTACCACAGAAGGCAGTAGAAGCCAATTCATTAAATATATTCAAGAAGGAGTTGGATATATTTCTTAAGGCTAAAGGGATCCAGGTGTATGGGGAGAAAGCAAGTTTAATCAGAGGAATATCCGCAGTCAGGAGCTGAAAAGGAACAAGAGCTGAAAAAACACCAAAAAAAAGATAAGAAATATCAGCAATTGTGATCAACTCTTTAATGTGTGTTCTCGTAGTTTAGTCCCAATCTCTCTCTCTCACACACTCCCAGTCTCTCTCTTTCTCACACTCCCAATCTCTCTCACACACACTCCCAATCTCTCTCTCGCTCTCACGCACACGCCCACTCTCTCTCTCTCACACTCCCAGTCTTTCTCTCTCTCTCTCTCTCACACACACGTGAGGACACCACCCACCAGGTACATGGTACATACTCATGTGACTCGGCCAACGTTGTCTACCTCATACGTTGCAGGAAAGGATGCCCCGGAGCATGGTACATCGGCGAGACCATGCAGACACTGCGACAACGGTTGAACGGACACCGTGCAACAATCACCAGGCAGGAGTGTTCCCTCCCAGTCGGGGAATACTTCAGCAGTCAAGGACATTCAGCCTCCGATCTTCGGATAAGCATTCTCCAAGGTGGCCTTCGAGACACACGAAAACGCAAAATCGTCGAGCAGAAACTGATAGCCAAGTTCCGCACTCATGAGGACGGCCTCAACCGAGATCTTGGGTTGATGTCACGCTACATGTAACCCCACCTGATGCAGGGTCATCCAGACTCGAGTCGACATTGGCTTGTTCTCTCTACACAGATGCGGCATGACCTGCTGTGATTTCCAGCCAAAAAAAATGTTTTTTGTCTGTTTTTTTGTTTTTCATACAGACCGCAGCATCTGCAATATTTGACCCCTTGTGACCCCACCTCATTGTTCTTTGATGTAATGTTTCCCTGACTGACCTGTTTGGACACCATTCACACCTTTGACTGCTGTGATTATCTCTCTGCTGAGGTGTGATAAATGGCAGTTGGAAAGGATACCTGTAAACATCTGACATGATTCTCTGACTATATAAGCTGTGTCTTTATGCATTTCTCCACTTCACCTGAAGAAGGAGCAGCGCTCCGAAAGTTTGTGATTTCAAATAAAGCTGTTGGACTATAACCTGGTGTTGTGTGACTTCTTACATTTGTCCATCCCAGTCCAACTCCGGCATCTCCACACCACAGACACAATAAACAAAGCCAGAGAGAAAGACAGAATCGGGAATCTCCGGGAAATAGACAAGAGATATTGACAAGGACTAAAGCGCTTTGCGATCAGAAAATTGCCTGAACCCCTGTGGTTAATGAAAGGGATTTTGCTGCTTGAGTTCCTGATACGCCTTGGGCTTCTGGAGAACTTGTTTCGTAGTTTGCAGAAACGCGGTTCAGACATGTTGTTGTGACCGGGCCGGGCCTGACTGCAATCAGCGACAATGAAATATAATATCGACAGGCCCGGCTAGGTCAGTCGGTAGAGCATGAGACTTTTAATTTTAGAGTCGTGGGTTCGAGCCCCACGTTAGGCGGTATTTATTTTGTTAAACTTTTATGTTGCTTTCAAAGCGTCATTAATTGAGCGATAACCTTGTTTTGCACAATGAAAGAAATGCGAACTGAGAAAATACTGCAGATGCTGGAAATCTGAATTGAAACAGAAAATGCTGGAAATACTCAGCAGGTCAGGCAGCTTCTGCGAAGAGAGAAACAGAGTTAACGTTTCTGGTCGATAACCTTTCGTCAGAACTTGAAAAAAGAGGTAATGGAACAGATTTTTAAGCAAATGTAGGGGATTCTATGAGATCATGGCTGATCTCCTGCCTCAAATCCATTCACCGGCCCTATCGCCATATCCCTTGATGCCCTTACCAGACAGAAATCTACCGACTTCTGTTTTGAACATACCCAATGACTGAGCCTCCACAGCCATCTGGGGTAGAAAATTCCAAAGATTCACCACCCCCTGTGTGAAGAAATGTCTTCTATTCTCAGTCCTGAATGGCCTAACCTTTATCCTGAGGCTGTGGCCCCTGGTTCGAGACTCCCCAGCCAAGGGAAACATTCTCCCAGCATCCAACCGATCAAACCCTGTAATAATTTTGCATGCTTAATGAGATCCCCTCCCATTCTTCCGAATTCAAGAGATTGCAGGCCTAGTTTACTCAATCTCTTCTCATACGAGGTCAGTGACAGTCTTGCAAATGGTGACTTGATATTCGGTAGTGGGGTCATGGTCCAGGCGAAGGTAGGAGGAGGTGTTGGAGAGTTGGCGTACAGCTTCCGCTAGGTAGAGGTCGGTTCGCCAAACAGCAACAGCACCACCCTTGTCAGCAAGTTTTGTGCTTTGCATGTTAACTGTTAACTGTTACCCATATCACATTTTACACAATATATGGGCTACTCCAGCTCCTAATTCTTTTGTTTTATTTGTTATTTCCAGACACAGGAGAGCAATCTCGCCCCTGGACAAGCAGAAGGAGCAAGTTCCAACAAAATGATTCCGCAAACGTGATAACTGCTGCACTGTGGAACCGTCTCCACTTTCAGTACCAGGTCAGATGGAAATGTTAGACTTTTTTGAGGATGTAACTGGTGGAATAGATAAGGGAGAACCAGTGGATGTGGTGTATTTGGACTTTCAGAAGGCTTTCGATAAGGTCCCACATAAGAGATTGGCGTGCAAAGTTAAAGCACATGGGATTGGGGGTAAGGTACAGACTTAGATAGAGAACTGGTTGGCAGACAGGAAGCAAAGAGTATGTCTAAACGGGTCTGTTTCCAAGTGGCAGGCAATTACTGGTGGGGTAGGGCAGGGATAAGTGCTTGGACTCCAGCTACTCACAATATATATTAATGATCTAGAAGGTTGAACTAGATGTAATAACTCCAAGTTTGCAGACGACACAAAACAAGGTGGGCATGTGTGCTGTGAGGAGGATGCAGAGAAACTCCAGTATGATATGGACAGGTTAGGTGATTTAGCAGAAGCATGGCAGATGCAGTATAATGTGGATAAATGTGAGGTTATCAACTTTGGTTGCAAAAAGAGGAAGACAGCTTATTATCAGGATGTCAATAGATTGGGAAAAGGGGAACTGCAATGAGACCTGGGTGTCCGTGTGCACCAATCGCTGAAGGTAAGCATGCAGGTGCAGCAGGTGGTTAAGAAGGCAAATGTTGGCCTTTATAGTGAGAGGTTTCGAGTACAGGAGCCAGGATGTCTTGCTGCATTTGTACAAGGCCTTGGTGAGACCATACCTTGAGTATTGTGTGCAGCTTTGGTCACCTTATCTGAGCAAGGATGTTCTTGCCATGGAGGGAGTGCAGCGAAGATTCAGCAGACTGATACATGGGATGGCAGGAATGACGTATGAAGACAGATTGAGATGATTAGGCTTATATTCGCTAGAGTTTAGAAGAACGAGAGGGGATCTCATTGAAACTTACAAAATTCTAACAGGACTAGACACACTAGATGCAGGAAGAATGATCCCGATGGTGCGGGAATCCAGAACCAGCGGTCACAGTCTAAGGATAAGGGGTAAGCCACTTATGGCTGAGATGAGGAGGAATTTCTTCACCCAGAGAGTGGTGAACCTGTTGAATTCTGTACCACAGAAGGCAGTTGAGGCCAATTCATTAAATATATTCAAGAAGGAGTTAGATATATTTCTTAAGCCAAAAGAGAAAAAGAGAAAATGGGAGAAAGCAGGGACAGGGTACTGAATGTGGATGATCAGCCATGATCTCATTAAATGGCGGAGCAGGCTCGAGGGGCCTATCTTCTATATTTCTATGTGAATGGAGCAGGTGAACTGCTGAATCCCACTTTTGAGGGATGTCCCAAAGTGCTTGACAGTGGTGTGAAATTAAATGAGTTCCGCTTGGTAATTAAAAACTGTCAGAAGTGGGATTGGAACCCACATCGCCAGAGAAAACTGCGATCTGAACGCAACGCCTTAGACCGCTCCGCCATCCTGACTTCTTCCGTTAATTTCAGCATCTCATCACTTCCACATGAAGAACGTTTCCGTCCGGGTGCTTGTTCAATGCTGTTGAAGGCTCAGTTACCGGGATATCATCTCCCCCGGGGTTTTCCTGAGCTTGTGCTCGTTGTATGGGGAGGTTTATTCCATGTCCCTGGAATCTTGCAGCTCCAGGGATGGGCAGCAACATTCTGAGCTCTGGAGCTGGGGAAAAGCGATTAATTAATGGGTTTATTTTCGGGCCTGAAATGCGGCTTAGATCTGTTGGTATTAACCGAGGCCGGGGCTGCGAGATATTTCAGTTTGTTCACGTTTAACCAGAGGAATATCCGCAGTCAGGAGCTGAAAAGGACCAAGAGCTGAAAAAACACCGGAAAAAGATAAGAAATATCAGCAATTGTGATCAACTCTTTAATGTGTGTTCTGGTAGTTTAGTGGTTTAATTGTTTTAATCAACATTCATTAACCGAAAGCGTTGTTTTGCAGAATGAAAGAAATGCTCACAGTAAGGGACAGTCGAAAGTTGAGTAATTTAACTTTAATAATTTGTGAAAGTTTATTCATTGCCGACGATTTATACCCTATCAGAATTTACGCACTGTGTATTTTAGGAGTCTGCTTTAAATTGTTCGTTGCTTCTGACACAAGAAACCTGTTAAATTTATTTCACAGAAAAATAATGTTTCCGCCCGGGCACCTTTCGCGAGTGAGGCAAATGTGATAACCGCTACACTACGAAAACCTCTACTTAATTCAGCATCGAGAAAGCACTGTTCAGACAGAAGGGACACTACAGAATCGCTCCTTCTGCAATGATTTCCTTTCACTGGCATTTCTCTGACCGAACTGCACAAGTCAAAAATGTTCCTTTCAAACTCATTAAACTGCCGAATTTCCTTCCCTCTGGTTTAACCCAGGGGTTTAAATTGTTCTGCAAACCATGAACCAGGTTCACCTGAATTCCAAGGTGTGTAAGGAAATCAAGCATCAAAAGCCCTTTCATTAACCACAGGGATTCAGGCAATTTTCTGATCGCAAAGCGCGGTCTCACCTTGTCAATATCTCTCGTGTGTTTGTCGGTGTTTCCCGATTCTGCCAGTCTCTCTGGCTCTGTTTATTCTGTGTGACCACCTGCAGGTTGATCTTGAGCGAATACCTGTGCTTGTGTCTTGTCACATTAAATAAATGAGGAATTGTGGCGCTTCACTCCCTGACACTGGGGAAAGAGTGAGACAGTCTTTGGAGCAAGTGTCTGGTTATTGTGAAACGGCAAAGAAAACAGTATTTCCAGAACTACCCGGAGAAACAATGACCCCAACGTGATTTGAACACGCAGTTTTACAAACCGATTGAGACGCGCTACCGTTGACGCCACGAGAGTTTATAGGCCTAATGTACTCAATCTCTCCTCATAGGACAATCTTATCATCATTGAAAACAATCAGGTTTGATTCCCAGTCAGGGATTTCAGTTCTGACAAAGACCATTGAAGTCTGTGAGAATCTTAATAATTTTATTAAAACCAACAAAAATGTGTGTTGCACACTGAAGGAAATTGTAACATGTTTGCCGGGTGACAGTCAAACTTTAATAACGTTCGTCAGAGATTCATAGATTTATAACAAAAGGCGCCTGCTTTACTCAGCGTTTCCGTAGTGTAGTGGTTATCACGTTCACTTAACACGCGAAAAGTCCCCGGTTCGAAACCGGGCGGCAACATTTTGTAAATCATGTTCATTTATGTCGTAGAAAAATGGATCAATTCCCATTTGTTATGCAAAGTAACAAAGTCCTGTTACATTTGTGTTATTCTGTACAGTTATGCACACACACAGAACACTACGGTGTCGCTCGCTCACTTCCGTTTCCGGACCTGACCGTGCAGACAGCCCCTCTCAAAGCTGCACATTCCGGCTGCTTTCAGTTGAATTGTGAAAGATTATTCAAGGATCCTGCAGCTTTACCTCGGTTCACAACAGCAGATCTAAGCCGCGTTTCTGCAAACTACAAACCATGCTTTCCAGAATTCCAAGGTTTATACGGAACTCAAACATTAAACTTTCATTAACCACAGGGGTTCAGGCAATTTTCTCTGATTCTATAAAACGTTATTAAAGTTTGACTGTCATCCGTTATACATGTTAACAATTCCTGCAGTGTGCAACAAAATGTTGTGGGTGGATTATTGACAATAGAAAAATTATGAAGTGTCTCACAGACTTCAATGATCCCTTAATAACGTTGGTTAACTAAAATCTATCAATCGCAGGTTAAAATGAGCAATTCATGATGCATCTTTGAACGAGCTATCCAATCAGTCCCACTCCGCAGGTCGTCCCCCATAGCCCTGCTGACACTCCTGCCAGTGGATACTTTTTCCCACATAATTTTGATCACCTCTATTAAATCTCCCCTGACCAGTGATTAATGGAGTTCAACGCGTTCAAGTGTCAGATCATCCACTTGGGGCCTAGCAAAGATTGGTCAGTGTGTGGTCTGAAAACATCATGTGAGAGATTAGGTTTTTTCTGTGAAATAGCCAGTCCCGATAAATTTTACAAATGTTGCCCCAGATCGCTGATCTCTCAAGCAATGAAGATTTTAAACTATTCTCCTAAAATGCAATGTGTAAAATGAGATATGGGTTAACAGTTCAGGAGATGCAAAGAGCAAAATAAATGAATGAAGTTTCGACTGTCCCTCAGTCACCATATTATCATGTCTTTCATTCTGCAAAATAAAGTTACCGGTTAATAACTGTTGATTATAGCAGTTCTTATTTATTCAAATTAGATGTATGTAATTAATTTAATAAAATTACATTGCATTCATGAATAAGAAACGGTGATATCAAAATTTCTTCTCTAACCGTGAATCGAACCCAGCTCGCAACACTGATAGGATACGTTAAGTTGAATTATTTAATGGTGCCTCGAAAGATGTCACGCTGCTAAATTAAAGTCACTGCTTTAATGTGTTTCGGTGTTGAAGGGGATTGAAAAAAGCCCAGGCTGCGCCCGCGGTGAGACAGATTTCGAACTTAAAAAGAAGTTGGTGCTGTGAAGTAACCGCTGAGCGAAAGCTGACACCGATTAACGGACGAGAAACCGCTCAATATAAAGGATGAGCTCACAAACGTTAATTCCTGTATTCTGTGTCAAAGGACCCCCAAATCCTTGAATATACTCAATGACTGAGCATCCACTGCCCTCTGAGGTTGAGAATTGCAAAGATTCACAAGCCTCTGAGTGAAGAAATGTCTCCTCATCTGACTCTCAAATGGCCGGCCCCTTATCCTGAGACTCTGCCCCCTAGTTCTAGACTCTCCAGCCAGGGGAAACAATCTCTCAACTTCTACCCTTTCAAGCCCTCCATGAAAATTGTATCTTTCAATGAGAACTCCTCTCGTTCTTCTGAACTCCAGAGATTATAGGCAAAATCGACTCAATCTCTCTTCATAGGACAATCCTATCATCATTGAAAACAATCAGGTTTGATTCCCAGTCAGGGATTTCGGTTCTGACAAAGACCATTGAAGTCTGTGAGAATCTTAATAATTGTATTAAAACCAACAAAAATGTGTGTTGCACACTGAAGGAAATTGTAACATGTTTGCTGGGTGGCAGTCAAACTTTAAAAACTTTCTTCATAGATTCATAGATGTATAGCAAAAGGCGACTATTTGACCCAGCGTTTTCGTAGTGTAGTGGTTTTCACGTTCGCCTAACACGCGAAAAGTCCCCGGTGCGAAACCGGGCGGAAACATTTTGTAAATCATGTTCATTTAAATCGTAGAAAAATGGATCAATTCGCATTTGTTATGCAATGTAACAAAGTCCTGTTACATTTCTGTTATTCTGTACAGTTCTGCACAGACACAGAACACTACGGTTTCGCTCGCTCACTTCCGTTTCCAGCCCTGACCGTGCAGACAGCCCCTCTCAAAGTTGCACATTCCGGCTGCTTTCAGTTGAATTGTGAAAGATTATTCAAGGATCCTGCAGCTTTACCTCGGTTCACAACAGCAGATCTAAGCCCCGTTTCTGCAAACTACAAACCATGTTTTCCAGAATTCCAAGGTGTATACGGAACTCAACCATTAAAATTCCCTTCATTAACCACAGGGGTGCAGGCAATTTTCTATGATTCTATAAAAAGTTATTGAAGTTTGACTGTCATCCGGTATACATTTTAGCAATTCCTGCAGTGTGCAACAAAATGTTGTGGGTTGATTAATCATAATAGAAACAGTTATGAAGTGTCTCACAGACTTCAATGATCCCTTAATACCGTTGGTTAACTAAAATCTATCAATTGCAGGTTAAAATGAGCAATTCATATTGCATCTTTGAAAGAGCTATCCAATCAGTCCCACTCCGCTGCTCTTCCCCCATAGCCCTGCTGACACTCCTGCCAGTGGAAACGGTTTCCCCCTTAATTTTGATCACCTCTATTAAATCTCCCCTGACCAGTGAATAATGGAGCTCAACGCGGGCAAGTCTCAGATCATCCACTTGGGGCCTAGCAAAGATCAGTCAGTGTGTGGTCTGAAAACATCATGTGAGAGAATCGGTTTTTTCTGTGAAATAGCCGGCCCCGTTAAATTTTACAAATGTTGCTCCAGATCGCTGCTCTCTCAAGCAATGAACATTTTAAACCATTCTCCTGAAATGCAATGTGTAAAATGAGATATGGGTTAACAGTTCAGGAGATGCAAAGAGCAAAATAAATGAATGAAGTTTCGACTGTCCCTCTGTAACCATATTATTATGTCTTTCATTCCGCAAAATAAAGTTACCGGTTAATTAATGGTGATTAAAGCAGTTCTTATTTATTCACATTAGATGCATGTAATTAATTTAATAAAATTACATCGCATTCATGAATAAGAAACGGTGATATCAAAATTTCTTCCCTAACCGTGAATCGAACCCAGCCTGCAACACTGATAGGAATAAATTATTGAATCATTTAATGGTGCCTCGAAAAATATCACACTACTAAATTAAAATCACTGCTATAATGTGTTTCGGTGTTGAAGGGGATTGAAAAAAGCCCAGACTGCGCCCGCGGTGAGACAGAGTTCGAACTTACAAAGAAGTTGGTGCTGCGAAGTAACCGCCAAGCGAAAGCTGACAACGATTAAAGAAGGAGACAGCGCTCAATATAAAGGAAGAGCTCACAAACGTTAACTTTCTGTATTCTATGTAAAAGGACTCTCAAATCCTTGAATATACTCAATGACTGAGCATCCACTGCCCTCTGAGGTTGAGAATTGCAAAGATCACAAGCCTCTGAGTGAAGAAATGTCTCCTCATCTGAGTCTCAAATAGCCGGCCCCTAATCCTCAGACTCTGCCCCCCAGTTCTAGACTCTCCAGCCAGGGGAAACAACCTCTCAGCTTCTATCCTTTCAAGCCCTCCAAGAAAATTATACCTTTCAATGAGAACACCTCTCGTTCTTTTGAACTCCAAAGACTATAGGCCCAATCTGCTCAATCTCTCCTCATAGGACAATCCTATCATCATTGAAAACAATCAGGTTTGATTCCCAGTCAGGGATTTCAGTTCTGACAAAGATCATTGAAGTCTGTGAGAATCTTAATAATTGTATTAAAACCAACAAAAATGTGTGTTGCACACTGAAGGAAATTGTAACATGTTTGCCGGGTGACAGTCAAACTTTAATAACTTTCGTCAGAGATTCATAGATTTATAACAAAAGGCGACGGTTTTATCCAGTGTTTCCGTAGTGTAGTGGTTATCACGTTCGCCTCACACGCGAAAAGTCCCCGGTTCGAAACCGGGCGGAAACATTTTGTAAATCATGTTCATTTAAATCGTAGAAAAATGGATCAATTCCCATTTGTTATGCAAAGTAACAAAGTCCTGTTACATTTGTGTTATTCTGTACAGTTATGCACACACACAGAACACTACGGTGTCGCTCGCTCACTTCCGTTTCCAGCCCTGACCGTGCAGACAGCCCCTCTCAAAGCTACACAATCCGGCTGCTTTCAGTTGAATTGTGAAAGATTATTCAAGGATCCTGCAGCTTCACTTCGGTTCACAACAGCAGATCGAAGCCGCGTTGCTGCAAACAACAAACCATGTTTTCCAGAATTCCAAGGTGTATACGGAACTCAACCATTAAAATTCCCTTCATTAACCTCAGGGGTTCAGGTAATTTTCTATGATTCTATAACAAGTTATTAAAGTTTGACTGTCATCCGGTATACATGTTAGCAATTCCTGCAGTGTGCAACAAAATGTTGTGGGTTGATTAATGATAATAGAAACAATTATGAAGTGTCTCACAGACTTCAATGATTCCTTAATACCGTTGGTTGACTAAAATCTATCAATCGCAGGTTAAAATGAGCAATTCATGATGCATCTTTGAAAGAGTTATCCAATCAGTCCCACTCCGCTGCTCTTCCCCCATAGCCCTGCTGACACTCCTGCCAGTGGAAACTGTTTCCCCCATAATTTTGATCACCTCTATTAAATCTCCCCTGACCAGTGATTAATGGAGTTCAACGCGGGCAAGTATCAGATCATCCACTTGGGGCCGAGCAAAGATCGGTCAGTGTGTGGTCTGAAAACATCATGTGAGAGAATAGGTTTTTTCTGTGAAGTAGCCGGTCCCGTTAAATTTTACAAATGTTGCCCCAGATCGCTGCTCTCTCAAGCAATTAACATTTTAAACCATGCTCCTAAAATGCAATGTGTAAAATGAGATATGAGTTATCAGTTCAGGAGATGCAAAGAGCAAAATAAATGAATGAAGTTTCGACTGTCCCTCAGTAACCATATTATCATGTCTTTCATTCTGCAAAATAAAGTTACCGGTTAATTAATGGTGATTAAAGCAGTTCTTATTTATTCACATTAGATGCATGCAATTAATTTAATATAATTACATCGCATTCATGAATAAGAAACGGTGATGTCAAAATTTCTTCCCTAACCGGGAATCGAACCCAGCTCGCAACACTAACAGGAATAAGTTATATGAATAATTTAATGGTGCCTCGAAGAATGTCACACTGCTAAATTAAAATCACTGCTATAATGTGTTTCGGTGTTGAAGGGGATTGAAAAAAGCCCAGTCTGCGCCCGCGGTGACACAGAGTTCGAACTTACAAAGAAGTTGGTGCTGCGAAGCAACCGCTGAGCGAAAGCTGAGACCGATTCAAGGGCGAGAAACCACTCAATATAAAGGATGAGCTCTCAAACGTTAACTTTCTGTGTTCTGTGTAAATGGACTCTCAAATCCTTGAATATACTCAATGACTGAGCATCCACTGCCCTCTGAGGTTGAGAATTGCAAAGATTCACAAGCCTCTGAGTGAAGAAATGTCTCCTCATCTGACTCTCAAATGGCCGGCCCCTTATCCTGAGACTCTGCCCCCTAGTTCTAGACTCTCCAGCCAGGGGAAACAACCTCTCAGCTTCTACCCTTTCAAGCCCTCCATGAAAATTGTACCTTTCAATGAGAACTCCTCTCGTTCTTCTGAACTCCAGAGATTCTAGGCCCAATCTACTCAATCTCTCCTCATTGGACAATCCTATCATCATTGAAAACAATCTGGTTTGATTCCCAGTCAGGGACTTCAGTCCTGACAAAGACAATTGAAGTCTGTGAGAATCTTAATAAATGTATTAATACCAACAAAAACGTGTGTTGCACACTGAAGGAAATTGTAACATGTTTGCTGGGTGACAGTAAAACTTTAATAACTTTCTTCATAGATTGATAGATTTATAGCAAAAGGCGACTGTTTTATCCAGTGTTTCCGTAGTGTAGTGGTTATCACGTTCGCTTAACACGCCAATAGTCCCCGGATCGGAACCAAGCAGAAACTTTTTGTAAATCATGTTCATTTCAATCGTAGAAAAATGGATCAATTCGCATTTGTTATGCAATGTAACAAAGTCCTGTTACATTTGTGTTATTCTGTACAGTTGTGCACACACACAGAACTCTACGGTTTCGCTCGCTCACTTCCGTTTCCAGCCATGACCGCGCAGACAGCCCCTCTCAAAGCTGCACATTCCGGCTGCTTTCAGTTGAATTGTGAAAGATTATTCAAGGGTCGTGCAGCTTTACCTTGGTTCACAACAGCAGGTCTAAGCCGCGTTTCTGCAAACTACAAACCATGTTTTCCAGAATTCCAAGGTGTATACGGAACTCAACCATTAAAATTCACTTCATTAACCAGAGGGGTTCAAGCAATTTTCTATGATTCTATAAAAAGTTTTTAAAGTTTGACTGTCATCCGGTATACATGTTAGCAATTCCTGCAGTGCGCAACAAAATGTTGTGGGTTGATTAATGATTATAGAAAAAATTATGAAGTGTCTCACAGACTTCAATGATCCCTTAATACCGTTGGTTAACTAAAATCTATCAACATACACTTAAAATTCGTTTAGGTAAATTTTGACAAGGTTTAAAATTTTAAGTTTTACATTTATATTTCAAAACATTCAATTTGAATTTTAAATCATAGATTCATAGAATCATAGATTGATACGGCACAGAAGGAGCCCATGCAGCCCATTGAGTCTGTGCTGGCACTTTGAAAGAGCTCTTCAAATAATCCTTCTCCCCTGATGTTTCACACAGAATCACACAGAAACCCCACAATGCAGATAGAGGCCATTTCGGCCCATCGAGCCTGCACCGACACATGTCCCACCCGATTCCCGTAACCCCTACACGAACACATATCCCACCCTATCCCCGTAACCCCACGTATTTAATCCCCCGAACACTAAGGGTCAACTTATCATAGCCAATCAACCTAACCTGCACACCTGCAAATTTCTCCTTTACAATGATTTATTCAATTCTCTTTTGAAAGTTACTATTGTGTCTGCTCCACCGCCCTTTCAGGCAGCGCATTCCCGATCACAACAACTGGCTGCGGTAAAAAAAACTCCTCATCTCCCCTCTGGTACCTTTTGCCGGTTAGGTTCAATCGGTGTCCTCCAGTTACCGACCCTCCTGCCACTGGAAACAGATTCTCCTTATTTACCCTTATCAAAACATCTTGTAAATTTACAAACTTCGATTAAATTTCCTCTTAATCTTCTGCGGAAAAACAATTGCAGCTTCTCAGTCGATCAACATAACTGAAGTCAACTCATCCCTGGGGCCACTCGCTCTTTGTGCTTGTCTCTCTTTTTTGTCTCTGTCTGTCAATCTCTTTGTCTCTGCCTCTCTCTTTGTCCCTATCTCTCTCCTTGTCTCTGCCTCTCTCTTTGTCCCTGTCACTCTCTTTGTCTCTGCCTCCCTCTTTGTCCCTGTCTCTCTATATGTCTGTCTGTCTCTTTCTCACTCTGTTCACAGTTAGCTTCTAGTTCTGATCAAATAGTGCAAATTTCAGTTCCACGTTAGTATAGTGGTGAGTATCCCCGCCTATCATGCGGCGAGACCGGGATTCAATTACACGATGGCAGGTTTTTTTTTAACAACCCCAATTTTTTAATTTCTTCCCAGTTCCTTGAAATGCTCCTTCGAAAAGTTGAACTGAAAAAGTTCAAGTGAAATAATTTTAAAAGATTTACCGACAAAAGAAGAACTGTACAAAAACTTCCTGCACCTGTTCCTCGTTGGAATCGTGCTCCCCTCTATTTCCCTCTCACTGTTGTGTGGGGCAGAGAGGAGTCATACCGGCACAGAATGAGACCATTGAATGCTTAATTAAATTCATTTATTTTGAACATGTGACCATTTATTCTTACTTCCGTGGTGTGAAATGTTATTTATTTGGAGATTTCTATTATGCTTATGGGATTCCGTACATAAAGCATCATAGGAATCCCCTGCGTGATTGGTTGGCCTGGCCAACGGATGCTGCCGAACCATGAGCGCCAATGGTATCCGTGGGCCTTTATGCTTGCGTACGCCAGCAGGCCCAAGACCGCAAGAGTGCGAAGCTCCGGAGACACCAGTTAATTGGGATTTGTTTCTCGGTTCGGAGGCGTAAGCCGGCGCCAAACCTCCGATCGCAATCTCAAGGCCCATCGTATTTTAGGAGGCTGGTTTAAAATGTTTATTACTTACGACATCAGGAATCTGGGGCAAATTTTGTTCAATATAACCGGGACGGTTATTGCGCAGAATAAAAATCTTCCACTCGAACATATCCACCCGGGCTCGATTTGGGAACTGTTCATGTTGGAGGCGAACATGATCGTCGCTGCACTACGGAAACCGGAGCGTTAGTGTCCACGGAAAAGCGAATCAGCATCGAGCATAAAATCTGATGGCGATCATTTTCAGATGCAATGCAGTCAGCCATTACATAAATTGAATAATTTTGCAGTGAAAAGATTTGGAAGTATTACTCGCATCTGTGCCTTTAGTTAAAGTTTGTGGCGTCTGACTCCCGCTCATGTCTCTGAATAAGAAAGGAGAGGCTTGACATTGACCAGACTGCACTGCGCCTGGTGTTTGTGAACTCATCCTTTATATTGAACGGTTTCTCATTCATTGACCGGCGTCAGCATCAGCTCAGCGATTGCTTCGCAGCACCAACTTAATTGTAAGCTCGAACCTCTCTCACCGCGGGCGTTGCATAGTGATTTTATCGTCATTTTCAATCCCCTTCTTCTGCACCGAAACAAATTGTAGCCGTGATTTTAAATCAATGCTGCGTGATTCATAGCGATCACCTTTAAATGATTCAGAAAACCAGTCCTTTCACCTCCGTAACACGGGATCGATTCCTGGTAAGAGAAGTAAATTTTATAACACAGTTTTAAAATCAAAATCTGATGAAATTGACTACATTCAGCTGATGGGAAAATTTAGAATTGTTTTAATTACCATTAATTAACCGATAACTTTCTTTTGCAGAATGAATTAATTAATAGCTTTGCACCATTTAAAAAATATTCTGTTTGTCTATTCTTCCTACCACAGTGAATAACCTCACATTTCCCTACATTATACTCCGTCTGCCGCCTTATTGCCCGCCCAATCACTTAATCTGTCTATAACCCATTGTAGGCTCTTATGTGTCCTCACAGCTTACTTTCCCACCTAGCTTTGTATCATCAGAAAACTTGGATACACTACACTCTGTCCCTTCATCTAAGTCAGTAATATAGACTGTAAATAGCTGAAGCATGCGCACTTGATCCTTGCGGCACCCGACTAGTTACAGCCTGCCAATCTGAAAATGACCCGTTTATCTCTAATCTCTGTTTTCTGTCCGTTAACCAATGCTCTATTCTTGCTAATACATTACCTCCAGTCCCATGAGCCCTTATCTTGTGTAACAACCTGTTACGTGGTGCCTTATCGAATGCCTTTTGGAAATCCAAATATGCTGCCTCCACTGGTTCCCCTTATAGTTCCAATTAATGCCTGAAGCAGAACATCCCGTTGTGCCAATGGAGCCTGTTTGTCGGACATGTAAGGAAGGAGTGTGGTAAGCAGAGAAGTGAAGTGATACTTTGGTAACAAGGTCGGATAATAGAAATAAAGGTGCTGGAAACACTCAGCAGGTCAGGCAGCATCTGTGGAGAGAGAAGCAGAGTTAACGTTTCAGGTCGAAAACCTTCCATCAGAAGGTGGCCAGTTGTGTTAGGTTACACTATTAAACGTGCAAATTGTCACGTAGTAGAGGTAAGGAAAAGATATCAAAAGTTTGGAACAGATACTTTAGAATTCGATAAAGGTTTGAGCAACTTGTACATCGAACTCGGAACTATAAAGTGTTGGAGTTCCTCGGCTAAAATTCGCAAAGATTTGTTTAAAAGCTGTTGTTAATTATACTTCTAATTGTTGCAAGATTAATAAATCTGACATTTATTGTTGCGAACACTTTTCCTGCTCTGCGCGTTTCCCAGCTGTGCTCGGAGCGCCGTCCCCTTCAGTCCATCGCTCACAGGGTCTGTTCCATTCAGCGTTTCTACTTTCTGGACCTTGGTGAAATTTCATAGATTGAAAGGGACGCGTCTCAACCCCGAGATCGTCACCGACTCGCTCACCGGTGCACAGCGACCACACTCTGCTCCCGTGAGATGGAGGCCCAGGAGCTGTTTCAAGCTCCAGTGCAGTTTCAAGCAGAACTCATTCAAAAAATCCAAGTCATTGAGGCGCCTGATCCTTTGCACCTTCCCAACGTGTTGAGATTCATGTGGGGGTGATTTGGGCACGCCTTTCTCCACATTGCAACACTTCAAAGGTACTTCAATGGTTATAAAGCGCTTTGGGACGTCCTGAGTTCGTGAAAAGCTCTGTATCAATGCCAGTGTTTTTTTTTTGCAGAAGTTCGAACAGCAAGTTCATAATTCGCTGGCAATATAAAAGCTCATCTGGGATTTGAACCGGGAACCTCTCGCAAGTTTCAACCAATAACCCCGAAGCGAGAATCATACCTCTAAAGCAACGAGCCAACTGATAAATACTATTGGAAATAAGAGCTAACCATTGTAAAACCATTTTTTCTGTGTGGTTTTACTTGATGAGCAGAGCACTTGAGACCGAGACAATGACTTTGCCTTTTGGACCTGTATTCTGAAGCGCCGTCCGGTCCCAGACCTACAGTTATTGAGCTGTGGTTCAGATATTGGATGTGATAACAATTGTTAAAGAGGAGGTACCAGGAAAGCTGGCTGTATTTATGTCCATAAGTCACCAGGACCAGATGAAATGCATCCTAGGATGCTCAGGGAAGCACAGGTGGAAATTGTGAAGTTACTGGCCACAATCTTCCAATACTCATTGGATACGGCGGTGGTGCCAGACGTCTGGAGAATTGCAAATGTTACACCCTTGTTCAAAAAGGAGTATAAGGTTCAACCCAGCAACTACAGGCCAGTTAGCTTAACGTCGGTAGTCAGGAAGCTTTTCGACAGGGTAATCCTGGACAAAATGACCGGTCACTTGGACAAGTATGGATGAATTAAGGAAAGTCTGCACGGATTTGTTAAAGGCAAATCGTCTTTTACCAACTTGGTTAAATTATTTGATGAGGTGAAAGAAAGGGTTGATGAGGGAAATGCGGTTGATGTGGTGAACATGGACTTCCAAAAGGCACTTGATTAAGTGCCGCATAACAGGCTTGCCAGCAAAGTTGAAGCCCATGGAATAAGAGGGACAGTGCCAGCATGGATGTGAAATTGGCTAAGAGACAGGAAACAGAGTAGTGGTGAACGGTTATTTCTCTGACTGGAGGAAGGTGTTCCCCAGGGGTCGGTACTAGGACCACGGCCCATCTTGACATATATTAATTATTTGGAGTTAGGTGTCCAGGGCACAATTTCAAAACTTGCTGATAATACAAAACTTGGAAGTATAGTGAGCAGTGAGGAGTGTAGTGATAGACTCCAAGTGGACATGGACAGGCTGGTGGAATGGGCGGACATGTGGCAGATGAAGTTAAATGCAGAAAACTGTGAAGTGATACATTTTGTTTGGAAGAATGAGGAGAGGCAATATAAATTAAAGGATACATTTCCAAAGTGGGTGCAGGAACAGAGAGACCTGGGGGTATATGTGCACAAATCATTGAAGGTGGCAGGACAGGTTGAGAAATCAGTTTAAAAAGCTTATGGAATCCGGGGCTTTACAAATAGAGGCATAGAGCACAAAAGCAAGGAAGTTATGATGAACCTTTATAAAACGCTGGTTCGGCCACAACTGCAGTATTCATGTTCCAGAAAATGTTATTCTGTGCAATAACCGGTCCTGTTAAATTGAACAAAAGTTGCACAAGACTCCTGGTGACATAAGCAATGAACATTTTAAACCAGACTCCTGAAATACATTGGCCTGGAAATTGCGATCGGGGGCTCGCCACCGGCTAAGGCCTCGGAATCGAAAAACAAATCCGAATTACCTGGTGTCTCCGGAGCTTCAGACTCTTGCTGCCCTGGGCCTGCTGCCGTCCGCCTGCATAAAGGCCCACGGATCCCAGGGGCGCACACAGTTCGCAAGCATCCCTGAGATCACATGGGCCAGATCAACCAATCAAAAAGGGGGGTTCCTATGAGGATAATGGGGATTCCATTTATGTACAGAAACCCCATAACATAGTCGACATCTCCAAATAAATAACATTTCACACCACGGAAATAAAAATAAATGATGACTTGTTCAAACTTAATGAAATTAATTAAACATTTAAAATACAATTTTTAATTTTATGAAATATATATTTGAACATTTTAAAACGGGCCAGAGTTTACCTAAACTAATTTAAAATGTATGTATGTGTATATCATAAAAAAAAAAAATTAACATTTATTTTCACCCGTGCACTGGCAAAAGAAGGTCTTACGCCTGCTATTAGGCTGGATAGCTCTTTCGACCAACGTGGACACGAAGGGCCGAATGGCCTCTTTCTGTGCCGTAAATTTCTATGATTCTATTACCAGGTGTAAGGGTTTCCTGGGCATCCGCTGGGCAGTAGTTAGCCCAACTCTGCACCAGCAAAAGTGATGTTGTAGCGGATGCGGTGGCTCGGTCCAAGCGAAACTTGACAGATCACAAGTTCTGGCCTTTCGGGCGTGCGGAAACCTGGAACTTGCGGGGGATTCTGAAGGCGTACGAGAGCCTACGCTGTGCATTCGCTGTCGGAAGCACCGTAAAATCCGGGCCATGGTGTAAAATGAGATATGCATAACAGTTCATCACATAGAAAGCACAATACACGTTATTGAAGTATCTTTAGCATTTAATTCATTCTGCAAATTAAGATCATCGGTTAATTAATGGTAATTAAAACATTTGTTCACATTAGATACATGTAAGTAATTTTAAATTAATTAAAAACTGTTACAAAAATTGTATCTCTGACCAGGAATCGAACTCCAGTCGCGGCGATGAAAGTGCCGAATTCTAACCACTAGACTACCAGGGAACACGGAAGCCTAATGCGATAGTTGTAAATAGAATGGGTCAATCCGTATTGGATACAAATTCGTTTTGATTGTTTACATCAAAAAGCATTTCATGACACTGCGGCTTACAAATCTAGTTACATGTACCTGAAGCTATGATAAATTGACCCGTAGTGTTAGGGGGATTAAATACGTGGGGTTACGGGGATAGGGTGGGATATGTGTTGGTGTAGGGGTTACGGGGATCGGGTGGGATATGTGTCGGTGCAGGGCTCGATGGGCCGAAATGGCCTCTATCTGCACTGTGGGGTTTCCGTGATTCTGTGATTCTGTGATTTATTGGGGTGCATTTATCTTCATTCGAAACCTCAGTAAAATGCTCCAACCTCTTCTGTTTCCCTCATACCAGCTGTGCAACAGCCACGGCGCGCTGGCGTCTTCCAGTTCTATATCTGTATATAGAGAATTAATGACGAAAGGTCATCGACCTAAAGATTACACATACATGTATAAATATTTATAGCATTCTGGACTCAACATCGAGTTCAACAATTTCAGACCATAACCTCTGCTCCTATTTTTTCAGATGGCAGCTGTTGATGATTCTGCCATTCCCATTTACACCTCCTCTGGTCCCATCTCTCCTTCCTTTACTTGTCCCATTGCCATCTCCTTTTGCCTCGCACCTTCATCCCTTTTGTCATTTAATCTCTCCTGCCTTCCACCTTATCACTAATATTGCCTCTTGCTGTTTCCTCCCCTCCCCCATTTGCCTAAAATCTATTTCATCTCTAACTTCTCCCAGTTCTGACGAAAGGTCATCGACCTGAAACGTTAACTCTGTTTCTCTCTCCACAGATGCTGCCTGACTTGCTGAGTATTTCTAGAATTTTCTGTTTTTATGTCAGATTCCCAGCCTCTGCAGTATTTCGCTATTGCATACTTTACTCCAAATAGACTCACATGCATTGATAAATATTGTGACGGTGCAATGCAACGTTCCCTAGTGGTTAGGATTCAGCGTTCTCTTGGATTTGATTCCAGGTCAGGGGAGTAACAGTTTTTAATTCGAGACCTGATTTAAATGAATTACATGACTTTCATGTGGAAAAAAGAATAATTGGTTTAAACATCATTTATTAATCCATAAAGTTATTTTGTGGAACTTCAATCATTTAATTAGCCCTCAGCATGTGATGAACCTTTATCCCGAGCTCATTGTATTTTAGGAGCCTTGGTGTAAAATGTTGAGTGTTTATGACACGGACCCAGCCGCAGAATCGCCACTGTGAAAGTAGGAAACTGCTCGAAATACACAACAGGGCGGGCAGTTTGTGAAAAACAATTAAACTTTTGGCGTGTAGACTTTTCACAGAAATGGAACCAGCTTCGTGTGACAATATCAGGTGTGAATGTGTGTATATGGGTGGCATGTTTCTATATCAAGTGAGTGTTTGTGTTCTGATGCGATCCTTTGCATGTCATTGAGTCATAGAGTCATAGCGGCACAGAAGGAGGCCATTCGAGTCCGTGCCGGCTCTCTGTGGAGCAATCCAGTCAGTCCCATTCCCCCTGCTCGATCCCCGTAGCCCTGTAAATTTATTTCCCTCAAGAACATAAGAACATAAGAACATAAGAAATAGGAGCAGGAGTAGGCCAATCGGCCCCTCGAGCCTGCTCCACCATTCAATAAGATCATGGCTGATCTGATCCTAACCTCAAATCTTCCATCACTCTGCATCCACCCGAACCCATGTGATCTCCCGGGAGAGGCGAAAAACCAGATAAAGACCCAATGGCCAATTTGGGAGAAAAAAATCTGGGAAATTCCTCTCCGACCCATCTAGGCGATCGAAATTCTTCCAGGAGATCACTCTGCCCCTATATTTTCTACAGTACTTACCTTCTGTAAAGCCGATCTCCACCCCAGCCAGGAACAGGAATAAAACCATCTCCTGAAATCTAACAGAATTAGAACACAGTAGGAGCAGAACAAGGCTACACGGCCCCTGGGCCCGCTCCACTACCCACAGGGCCATGACCATTCCGAACCCAGACTCATGTCCAATTTCCTGCCCGCTCCCCGTAACCCTTTATTCCCTTTACTTCTAGGAAACTATCTATTTCTGTTTTAAATTTATTTAATGATGTAGCTTCCACAGCTTTCTGGGGCAGCAAATTCCACAAACCTACCACCCTCTGAGTGAAGAAGTTTCTCCTCATCTCAGTTTTGAATGAGCAGCCCCTTATTTTAAGATTATGCCCCCTAGTTCTAGTTTCACCCATCATTGGGAACATCCTCACCGCATCCACCCGATCAAGCCCCTTCACAATCTTATATGTTTCAATAAGATTGCCTCTCATTCTTCTGAACTCCAATGAGTAGAGTCCCAATCTACTCAACCTCTCCTCATATGACCACCCCCTCATCCCCGGGATTAACCGAGTGAACCTTCTTTGTACTGACTCGAGAGCAAGTATGTCTTTTCTTAAGTATGGACACCAAAACTGTATGCAGTATTCCAGGTGCGGCCTCACCAATACCTTGTACAACTGCAGCAATACCTCCCTGTTTTTATATTCCAACCCCCTAGCAATAAAAGCCAACATTCCATTGGCCTTCTTAATCACTTGCTGCACCTGCATACTAACTTTTTGGGTTTCGTGCACCAGGGCCCCCAGATCCCTTTGTACTACAGTACTTTCCAGTTTCTTGCCATTAAGATAATAACTTGCTCTATGATTTTTCCTGCCAAAGTGCATAACCTCACACTTTCCAGTATTGTATTCCATCTGCCAAATCTCTGCCCACTTACTTAGCCTGTCTATGTCCCTTTGCAGGTTTTTTATGTCCTCCGCACTCACTACTTTCCCTCCCATCTTTGTATCATCTGCAAACTTTGATATGTTACTCTCGGTCCCCTCCTCCAAATCGTTAATATAGATTGTAAAGAGTTGGGGACCCAGCACTGACCCCTGCGGAACACCACTAGTTACTGGTTGCCAATCTGAGAACGAACCATTTATCCCAACTCTCTGCTTTCTGTTAGAGAGCCAATCCTCCACCCACGCCAGAATATTACCCCCAATCCCGTGATTTTTTATCTTGAGCAATAATCTTTTGTGTGGCACCTTGTCAAATGCCTTTTGGAAGTCTAAATACACTACGTCCACTGGTTCCCCTTTATCCACCCTGTATGTTACTTCCTCAAAAAACTCAAGCAAATTTGTTAAACATGACTTCCCCTTCATGAAACCATGCTGAGTTTGCCCTATTAAATTATGTTTATCCAAATGTCCCGTTACTGTCTCCTTAATAATGGACTCTAACATTTTACCAGCCACAGATGTTAGGCTAACAGGTCTATAGTTTCCAGCCTTCTGCCTACTACCCTTTTTAAATAAGGGTGTTACATTAGCAGTTTTCCAATCTGCCGGGACCTTTGCTGAGTCCAGTGAGTTTTGGAAAATTATTACCAATGCATCCACAATCCCTACCGCTACTTCCCTCAAGACCCTGGGATGCAAGCCATCAGGTCCAGGGGATTTATCCGCCTTGAGTCCCATTATTTTACCAAGTACCACTTCCTTAGTGATTTTAATCGTATTTAGTTCCTCCCCCCCTAGAGCCCCCTGTTTGTCCAGTGTTGGGATATTCTTAGAGTCCTCTACTGTAAAGACTGATACAAAATAATTGTTCAGTGTTTTTGCCATCTCCATGTTTCCCACCATTAATTTCCCGGTCTCATCCTCTAAGGGACCAACATTTACTTTAGCCACCCTTTTTCTTTTTATATAACTATAGAAACTTTTACTGTCTGTTTTTATATTTTTTGCTAATTTACTTTCATAATCTATCTTCCCTTTCTTAATCAATCAAGTGCCTATCCAGTCTCCCATTGTGTGTCAGTTGTACATTTAATCCATCAGGTTATCAATATATAAATATCTGTGTTTGAAAGTGAGATTCTTCTAAATGGATTTTAGGTGTATCAGTGAGCTGGTGATGAATAAATGTGATTGTATCTGTGTGTTATTTCTCAATGTATTTGTGTGTATCTGTGTTCTGTATAAATGTATTTGCGTGGCATTTAAAAGGAATACAGACATAAAGAGCCAGAACATGCTTTTTGAATGAGACAGATTCCCCCAAATAAATAAATCAATAACACAGATGCATGGAAATCTTGGATAAGTACCTGAAGGAAATAAAATGTGCAGGGCTACGGGGAGAGGGAGAGGGAGTGGGACTAGCTGAAGGGCTCTTGCAGAGAGCCGGCACGGGCTGGACGGGTCGAATGGCCACCTTCTGTGCTGTATCCATTCTCTGATTCTATGATGTCGATCTACCTGTAAGTGGTGAAAGGCGACGACAGTGATTCACCACCATCTCGGTGATGGGCAATAAATGCTGGCCTTGCCAGCGAGACCTACATCCCAGGAACGAATATAAAAAATATATCTAATACCAGTACTCATTGTTTTGATTTAACAAATAAGATATTAATTGTCCAGACTGATATGAGCTGTAAAAGAATAGTGACCCCGACGTGATTTGAACACGCAGCCTTCTGATCTTGAAGTCAGACGCGCTACCGTTGCGCCAGGAGGTCAAGACAGATTTTGCTCCGTATTCAAGTTCATATATACAGAAGTATCATACCTGGTTCCTGGTGGTCGAATGACACTCACCTGCTTTCGATTCTCAATCGAGGAATTTATGTTGACACAAGATTTGGGAACAGTAAATTACAGAAAGATAATTCAAGTCTGTGGGACGAGTGATAATTGCTTTAATCTTGGTTAATAAATCCATTACTTTCTGTTACAGATTTCGGTTACAGACGCTCTTTGCGTGACATTTGTTCCGCGTTTAATCTTGCAAACTGGGAGAGATCGCTGATCGCGGGGAGACAGTGGGAGCTTCAGCGGCCCCACTGTCAGGATGTGGAAGGATTCACGTTAGGGGTGTGCGGGGGGAATCAGTGACATTTTTTGTAAAGGGCAGCGGGGGAGAAGGACTGAGAGCATTCAGTGTGGGACAGAAGCTGTTTAAATTGAGGCAGCACATTGCCGATCAGCACAGAGGGAGTTAACTGACTCAGTGCCCCTCTGCTGCTGCTACAGAGCCTTGCTGTGGCGAACAAACAGAGGCGAATTTATTCTCCTGTCAAAAGGGCCACAGCGGCTTCTACCTTGTTCTTTAATTGCTCTTTATTTCACTTCACTGAGTTACATATATTTCTTATGGCTAAAGGGATCAAGGAATATGGGGAGAAGGCAGGGACAGGGCACTGAATTTGGATGATCAGCCATGATCTCATTGAATGACGGAGCAGGCTCGACAGACCGAATGGCCTACTCCTGCTACTACCTTCTATGTTTCTCTGTTTCTATGAATAGATAACTTTGAGTGAGAGAAAACTGATCCAGAAATATAATCTATTAATCTGCAGGGTGGCCGTCAGTAAGAAGCCTTTTCTCTCTGGATCCGGTAGCGGTTCTGGTTTCAGGCTCAAGGTTGCCGGTACTGTCGATAGACTTTTGTTCAGTAAGGGTATTAAGGGTTAAGGGACCAAAGCGGGTAGCTGGAGTGAAGATACAGACTAGCCCTGATCTAATTCAATGACGGAACAGGCTCGAGGGGCTGAATGGCCTCCTCCTGTTCCTATGCAGTCGCTGCAATGCAATGTACTCGATGCTGGACGGTTTCTGGTGTGTAATAGTTATCGCATTCCGCTAACACACGAAAACTCAATGGTTCGAAAGTGGGTAGAGGCAATTTAATGCCTTTTCTCCATTCAAGATTACTAAATATGAAAACAGGAATAATTTACATGTTTGTACAAATAAAACACGCATTGTCAGGCGAATTATACCTTTCAAATGGCAGCGTTACAGTGAGTGAAGTAATTCTCAATAATATGTCCCATATAGGACACAGTTTGGGTTACGGTACTGTAAGCAGGGTTTGGGGGAAATTGGCATGATTTAGGGAATCTCCCCCTCGCGTGTCGCTACATTAAAGAGGTTCAGAATGTGGAAGCAAAACAACACAGATTAATAGGAAAACACAGGGTGAGCGACGGGATTCAAAGTGCAGTTTCAATCGGTCTGTCTGGGTGTCCTTTCAATAACTAACAAAGAAAGCGCGTCTCCAAAAATGTCCCACACCGTGTTATGATTCAGGAAACTGGGACGGAAGTAGAAATAAGAAAAAAAAACAGAGTGATATAGAGAAGAGTAAGAGAGAAGGGGAAAAATACTGTTTCCACGGAGAACTAATGCAGAGACTCCTCTGCTGCGCCTGGGGTGGCCTCCTGCAGCCCGGATACATTAACATCCTAACAGCTCATTAACTGTACGAGTGGGACCGGGCGGCGCTTCAGAAGTCAGGGCGAAAAGGCAAAGACACTGTGTCGGTCTCAAGTGCTCTGCTCATCAAGAATAGCCACACACACAAAATGGTTTTAGCATGGTTACCTCTTATCTGCATTACCGCCAATCAGTCGGCTCTTTGGTCTAGGGGGTATGATTCTCGCTGCTTGAAACTTGCGAGATATTGTGGGTTGAAATCCTGGACGTGCACTACTTTTGTCCACGGATTTTGAACTTGCAGTTGAAACTATTGCAAAGAAAGTCTCCCATTGACACATCGCTTTTCACGAGCTCAGGACAGCCCAAAGCGCTTTACAACCATTGCAGTATCTTTGAAGTGTTGTAAGGTGGGGAAAGATGTGCCCAAATTCCCCCCACGTGAATCTCAACTCTTTGGGAAGGAGTTTGGTGGAAAGACTCAGGCTCCTCAATGACTTGGACTTTCTTTGAATGAGTTCTGCCTGTAAATGCACTCGAGCTTGAAACAGCTTCTGGGCCTCCATCTTACGGGAGCAGAGTGTGGTCGCTGTGCAGCGGTTAGCGAGTCGGTGACGAGCTCGGGGGTGAGACACGTCGCTTTCAAACTATGAAATTTCACCAAGGGCCAGAGAATAGAAACGCTGAATGGAATAGTCCCTGTGAGCGATGGGTTGAAGGGGACGGCGCACCGAGCACAGCTGGAGAACGCGCAGTGCAGCCAAAGTGTTCGCAACATTAAATGTCAGAGTTATTAATCCTGCAATAATTAGACATATAATTAACAACAGCATTTAGACAAATTCTTGCGAATTTTAACCGGAGAACTCAAATACTTTATAGTTCCGATCTCGATATACAAGTTAATCAAACCTGTATCGGATTCTAAAGTATCTGTTCCAAACGTCACTTTTACATCCTTTCCTCGCCTCTTCTACGCGGCCCCTCAAAATATTACAGCTGTTCAAATGGATGCATCACCTCACCTAATACAAATTCTCGAACTGATATATTATCTCAAATTAATACACCTCAAAAAAATATAGCACCTCAAACTAATACAGCACCTCAAACTAATCGAGCACCTCAAACAAATACAGGTCAAACTAATATGGCACAACAAATTATTACACCACCTCAAACTAGCACACCTCAAAATAATACACTACCTCCAACTAATACAAATTCTCAAACTAATACACTATGTCATAATAATACAACACCTCAAGCTAATACACTGTGTCAAAATAATACAACACCTCAAAATAATACAGCCCCTCAAAATAATATCGCGGCTCAAACTAATGCAACAGCTCAAAATCATACACCTCAAAATAGTACACTTCATCAAACGAATACAAAACCTCAGATGAATACAGCAACTCAAACTAATACAGCCCCTCAAACTAATAAAGCACCTCAAACTAATGCAGCACCTCAAAATAGTACACTACATCAAACAAATACAAAACCTCAAACTAATACAGCACCTCAAACTAATACAGCGCCTCAAACTAATAGAGCATCTCAAACTAATAGAGCACCTCAAACTAATACAGCAACTCAATCAAATACAGCACCTCAAACTAATACAGCGCCTCAAATTAATACAGCACCTCAAACTAATACAGCACCTCAAACTAATACAACACCTCAAACTAATACAGTGCTTCAAATTAATACAGCACCTCAAACTAATACAACACCTCAAACTAATACAGCGGCTCAAACTAATACAGCACCTGAAACTAACACAGCCCCTTAAACTAATACAGTGCATCAAACTAATGTAGCACCTCAAGTCATAGAAAGATAGAGGATAGGAGCAGGAGTAGGCCATTCGGCCCCTCGATCCTGTTCCTTCATTCAATGAGATCATGGCTGATCATCCAAATTGAGTACCCTGTTCCTGCCTGCTCCCCATATCCCTTGATCCCTTTAGCCTTAAGAAATATATCTAACTCCTTCTTGAATATATTTAATAAATTGGCCTCAACTGCCTTCTCTGGTAGAGAATTCCACAGGTTCACCACTCTCTGGGTGAAGAAATTCCTCCTCATCTCAGTCCTAAATGGCTTACCCCTTATCCTTAGACTGTGACCCCTGGTTCTGGAGTCTCCCACCATCGGGAACATCCTTACTGCATCTAGTCTGTCTATTCATGTTAGAATTTTTTAAGTTTCAATGAAATCCCCTCTCATTCTTCTAAACTCCAGCGAGTATAAGCCGAATCGACCCAAACTCTCCTCATACGTCATTCCTGCCATCCCAGGTAAATCAATAGAGCATGTAAAACTAATAAAGCACCTCAAACTAATACGGCACCCCGAACTAATACAGCACCTCAAACTAATACAGCCCCTTAAACTAATACAGCACCTCAAACTAATACAGTGGCTCAAACTAATACAGCGCCTCAAACTAATATGGCACCTCAAACTAATACAGCCCCTCAAACTAATACAGCGCCTCAAAGTAGTACAGCAATGCAAACTAATACAGACCCTCAAACTAATACAGCACCTCAAACTAAAAGATCACCTCAATCTAATACAGCACCTCAAAATAATGCAGCACCACAAACTAATACAGCCCCTCCAACTAATACGGCACCTCAAACTAATACAGCACCTCAAACTAAAAGAGCACCTCAAACTAATACAGCACTGCAAACTAATAAAGCACCTCAAACTAATACAGCACCTCAAACCAATACAGCGCCTCAAACTTATACAGCACCTCAAAGTAATAGCGCACCTCAAACTAATACAGCACCTCATTCTAATACAGCATCTCAAACTAATACAGCACCTCAAAGTAATACAGCACCTCAAACCAATACAGCGGGTCAAACTAATAAAGCAACTCAAATTAATGCAGCATCTCAAACTAATACAGCACCTCAGACTAATACAGTGCCTCAAACTAATACAGCACCTTAAACTAATACAGCACCTCAAACTAATACAGCACTTCAAACTAATACGGCACCTCAAACTAATACATCACCTCAAACTAATACAGCAACTCAAAATAATAAAACACATCAAACTAATACAGGATGTCAAAATAATACAGCGCCTCAAACTAATACAGCACCTCAATCTAATACAGAGCCTCAAACTAATACAGCACATCAAATGAATACGGCGCCTCAAACTAATACAGCACCTCAAACTAATACAGCACCTCAAACTAATACAGCACCTCAAACTAATACAGAGCCTCAAACTAATACAGTGCCTCAAACTAATACAGCACCTCAATCTAATACAGCACATCAAATGAATACGGTGCCTCAAACTAATACAGCACCTCATACTAATGCAGCATCTCAAACTAATACAGCCCCTCAATCTAATGCAGCACCTCAAACTAATACAACACCTCAAATTAATACAGCACCTCAAACTAATACAGTGCCTCAAACTAACACAGCGCCTCAAACTAACACAGCCCCTTAAACTAATAGAGGGCATCAAACTAATGTAGCACCTCAAGTCATTGAATGATAGAGGATAGGAGCAGGTGTCGGCCATTCGGCCCCTCGATCCTGTTCCTTCATACAATGCGATCATGGCTGTTCATCCAAATTGAGTACCCTGTCCCTGCCTTCTCCCCATTTCCCTTGATCCCTTTAGTATTAAGAAATATATGTAACTCCTTTTTGAATATATTTAATAAAGTGGCCTCAACTGCCTTCTGTGGTAGAGAATTCCACAGGTTCACCACTCTCTGGGTGAAGAAATTCCTCCTCATCTCAGTCCTAAATGGCTTACCCCTTATTCTTAGACTTTGACCCCTGCTTCTGGAGTCTCCCACCATCGGGAACATCCTTACTGCATCTAGTTTGTCTATTCATGTTAGAATTTTTTAAGTTTCAATGAAATCCCCTCTCATGCTTCTAAACTCCAGCAAGTATAAGCCCAATCGACCCAATCTCTCCTCATACGTCATTCCTGCCATCCCAGGTAAATCAATAGAGCATGTAAAACTAATAAAGCACCTCAAACTAATATGGCACCTCAAACTAATACAGCACCTCAAACTAATACGGCACCTCAAACTAAAACAGCACCTCAAACTAATACAGCACCTCAAACTAATACAGTGCCTCAAACTAATACAGCGCCTCAAACTAATATGGCACCTCAAACTAATACAGCACCTCAAACTAATACAGCACTTCAAACTAATACAGCACCTCAAACTAATACAGACCCTCAAACTAATACAGCGCCTCAAACTAGTACAGCAATGCAAACTAATACAGACCCTCAAACTAATACAGCACCTCAAACTAAAAGATCACCTCAATCTAATACAGCACCTCAAAATAATACAGCACCTCAAACTAATACAGCCCCTCCAACTAATACGGCACCTCAAACTAATACAGCACCTCAAACTAAAAGAGCACCTCAAACTAATACAGCACTGCAAACTAATACAGCACCTCAAACTAATACAGCACCTCAAACCAATACAGCGCCTCAAACTAATACAGCACCTCAAATAATACCGCACCTCAAACTAATACAGCACCTCAATCTAATACAGCATCTCAAACTAATACAGCACCTCAAAGTAATACAGCACCTCAAACCAATACAGCGGGTCAAACTACTAAAGCACCTCAAATTAATACAGAATCTCAAACTAATACAGCACCTCAGACTAATACAGCGCCTCAAACTAATACAGCACCTTAAACTAATACAGCCCCTCAAACTAATACAGCACTTCAAACTAATACGGCACCTCAAACTAATACAGCACCTCAAACTAATACAGCACCTCAAACTAATACATCACCTCAAACTAATACAGCACCTCAAACTAATACAGCACCTCAAACTAATACAGCACCTCAAACTAATACAGAACGTCAAACTAATACAGCACCTCAAACCTATTCAAAAATAAAGAATGTCAGAAGTGGGATCTGAACCCACACCTCCAGGGGAGACCGCTCGACCATCCTGACTTCTAAACGTTATGTCGGGGCACCTGCAAGTTGATTCTGAACGAATATCTGTGATCATGCCTTGTCCGCTTATTTACCAGATGCCATCAGGCTCTTCTCTCCCTGACTCTGGGGAAACAGTGAGACAGAATTTCGAGCAAGCGTCTGGTTATTGTGAAGCAGCAAAGAAAATATTAAATCCGGATTGATCCAAAAAAGTTGTGGCCCGACCTGATTTGAACACACAGCTAACGTTGCGCCATTAGGTCGACAACAACAAGCGGGGATGTTTATATATATAAACGATCCTCAATAAAAGGGCTTTAAAATCCCACTCCCACTCGGTGTCAGACAGCTGCAGAAGCAGCGCTTACCTGTCACTCACCGGACGTCTTTTGTTGAACTGTGGTCTTTTTTTCACGGGATAGCATCATTAATTAACCGATAATTATCTTTTGCACAACTAAAGGAATGCTAACGGAGCGAGAATCGATTCTTCAATCATTTGTTCTGTGCTTTGCATGTTAACTGTTACCCATATCTCATTTTACACACTGTGCTTTAGGAACCTGGTTTAAAATGTTCATTGCTGATGACACCAGGAATCTGGGCCAACTTTTGTCAACTTGAACAGGACCGGTTATTTCTACTGTGCACAGAAAATAGAATCAGCAATGAATATCAACTCCAATGGTGCTGACTTTCAGATTTAATGCAGTCAGATTTGCAATCAAGTGAAATAATTTCACAGTGAAAATATTGTAAGTGTTACTCGCATTTGTGCCTTCAATTCAAGTTTGTGGCGTCTGACTCCCGTTCATGTCTCTTCTTCCTCCGTTGAATAAAACAGGAGGGGCTGGACGTTGACCAGACTGCACTGCCCCTGATATCTGTGAGCTCATCCTTTATATTGAGTGAGTTTCTCGCCCTTTGATCGGCTGCAGTGTGACGGTTACCGTGTTCGCCTCACACGCGATGGATCCTCGGTGAATCAGTTCACTCTCACTCAAAGTTATCTATTTAGTGAAGTGAAATAAGAGCAATTAAAGAATAAGTGAGCAGTCGCTGCAGCCCTTTTGGTTAGAGAATGAACTCGGAAGCAAGCTTAAACATAATGCTCTCGCCTGGGATTGAACCGGAAACCTAACGCGTGTAAAGCGAACGTGATAACCACTACACTAAGGCAACCGCTGGCTAAGGACTTTTAACAGAGGGGAACTGACCAGTGAAGCAACTCTCTGCTGATTGGTTCACCTTAAACAGCATCACTCATGTAAAAGATGAGCTCACTAATATCAGGCGCAGTGCAGTCTGGTTAACGTCAAAACCCTCCTTTCTTATTAAACAGAGGAAGAAGAGACATGAACCGGAGTCAGACGGCACACAATTTAATTAAAGGCACAAATGCGATTAACACTTACTTACAATCGTTTCACTGATAAAATCTTTCACTTGACGTAAACGCTGACTACGTTGAATCTGAAAATGAGCACCGTGGGATATTTTGTTCACTACTGATTCTATTCTCTGTGATCAGCTGTGCAGCAGTGTCCGTAGTGTATCGGTTATCACGCTCCCCTCACACGCGGAATAGTCCCCGGTTCGAGCGCAAGTAAACACAGTACATTCGCAAAATTTTTATTCTGTTCAGTGAATAGTCCTGTTAATTTTAGCAAAAGTTGCCCCAGATTTCTGCTTTCATAAGCAATTAATATTTTAAACGAGATTCCTAAAATGCAATGTGTAAAATGAGAGATGGTTAACAGTTGATTAATTACAAAGGGCAAAATGCGTTATTGAAGTGTGTATCGCCTTTCTTTCATTCTGTAAATTATGGTAATCGGATATTTATTAGTGATTGCAAAAGATTCAACTGCAGGTTGAATAGTGGCCGGCGACACGAGCGCTCGTTTGGGATTTGGGGCTTCACTGAAATTTATTCAAACAACCAAAGCGAAAAATCGATCCCCGAGAACGCCGGTTCAAACCTAGCCAGGTGAGGAGCTAACCATTGCAAAGCCATTTTGTGTGTGTGGCTATTCTTGATGACCAGAGCACTGGAGACCGAGACAGTGACTTTGCCTTTTCGACCTGTCTTCTGAAGCGCCGCCCGGTCCCACTGCTACAGTTAATGAGCTGTTAGGATGTTAATGTATCCAGGCTGCAGGAGGGCGCTCCAGGCGCAGCAGAGGAGTCTCTGCATTAGTTCTCCGTGGGAACGGTAATTTCCCCTTCGCTCTTCCTCCTCTCTATATCCCTGTGCTTTTATGTCTCTATTTCTCCCCCGGCTCAGTTTCCGGAATCATAACACGGTGTGGGGCATTTTTGGAGACGCGTTTTCTTTGTTTCTTATTGAATGGACACTCAGACAGACCGATTGAAACTACACTTTGAATCCCGTCGCTGACCCTGTGTTTTCCTATTAATCTGTGTTGTTTTGCTTCCACATTCTCAATGAGAAAGTCCCCAGCCTCAATTATTAAATAAAATAAGGCCCACCTCGTCAAATTCCGACATGCGCGGCGGAGATACCATACCCTAAATCAGCGCCAACTTTCCCCAAATCCTCCTTACAGTACCGCAACCCAAACTGTGTCCTATATGGGAAATACCATTGAGAATTGCTTCACTCACTGTAACGCTGCCATTTGAATGGCATAATTCGCCTGTCAATGCGTGTTTTATTTATACTGAACCAATCATGCAAACTATTTCAATTTTCATATTTACTATACTTGAATGGAGAAAATACTTTAAATTGCCTCTGCCCACTTTCGAACCATTGAGTTTTCGGAAAGCGATCACCATTACACACCGGAAACCCTCCAACACTCGAGTACATTGCATTGTAGCGACTCAATAGGAACAGGAGGAGGCCATTCAGCCCCTCGATCATGTTGCGCCATTCAATTAGATCAGGGTTGATCTGTATCTTCATTTCGTCTGCACGCTTTCTTTCCTTAACCCGTAATAAACTTACCCAACAAAAAGTTATCGCCAGTAGCGGCAATCTTGAGCCTGAATCCAGCTGCACTCCCGGATCCGGGCAGAAAAGGCTTCTCACTGACGGCCACCCTGCAGATCAATTAATTACATTTCTGAACTTCAGGGATTCGGAGATTCCAGGGTTTAAAAGGGAACAAACGATGAAATGGGCCTCACTGTGGATCAGTTTTCTCTCACTCAGAGGTATCTGACTAGTGAAGTTAAATAAAGAACAAGGGAGGAGCCGCTGTAGCCCTATTGACAGGATAATAAACTAGCCATACATCTCTCACGTTTCCCAATTCTAACAGAAGTGTAATCGACTTGAAACGTTCACTCTGTTTCTTTATCCACATATACTGCCTGACCTCTTGAGAAGTTCCACCATTTTCCGTTTCTATTTGAGATTTACAGCATTTGCAATAATTTTCTTTTGTCACTTAAAATAAACCCGCTGGTTGTTCATCCACAGCAGCATTAAATATAATGTGCCCGCCCTGGCTCGAACCGGAGACTTTTCGCGTGTAAAGCGAACGTGATAACCACTACACTACGGGAACCGCTGGGTCTGTATCTCCAACAGAAGGGGAACTGACCAGTGAAGCCCCTCTGTGCTGATTGGTTCAGCTGAAACAGCATCAGTCAATATAAAGGAGGAGCTCACAAATATCAGGCGCAGTGCAGTCTGGTCAACGTCAGCCCCTCCTTTGTTATTCAACAGAGGAAGAAGAGACATGAGCGGGAGTCAAACGTCACAAACTTTTATTAAAGCTACAAATACGAGTAACACATACTTCCAAATCGTTTCACTGAAAACTTCTTTCATTGATGAAAAAGCTGACTGCGTTGAATCTGAAAATGTGCCCTGGGCGATATTTTGTTCACTACTGATTCCATTATCTGTGGGCTATGCCGCAGCGGTTGGCGTAATGTACATGTTATCATGTTCGCCTCGCACGCGAATTGTCCCGGGTTCGAGCCCGGGCGGGAAACATTTACATTCGCCAGGATTTCGTTATGTGCAGTGAACGATCCTGTTCGCTTTAAATAAAGTTGCGCCAAATTTCTGCTTTCATAAGCAATTAGCAATTTAATCGAGATTCCAAAAATACAATGTGTAAAATGAGATATGGTTAACAGTTGATAACTTACAAAGGGGAAAATGCGTCATTGAAGAGCGTTTACGCCTTTTTTGCATTCTGTAAATTATGCTAATCGGTTATTAAAGGGTGATTGCAAAAGATTCAACTGCAAGTTGAATACTGGCCGGCGACACGAGTGCTCGTTTGGGATTTGAACCGTGGGCTTCTCGGAAATTTAAACAAACACCGAAGCGAAAATCGGACTACCGAGAATGCCGCTTCAAAGCCTAGCCAGGTGAGGAGCTAACCATTGTAAAACCATCGTGTGTGTGTGGCTATTCTTGATGAGCAGAGCACTTTAGACCGAAAGAGTGACTTTGCCTTTTCGACCTGCCTTCTGAAGCGCCGCCCGGTCCCACTCCTACAGTTAATGAGCTGTTAGGATGTTAATGTATCCGGGCTGCAGGAGGCCACCCCAGGCGCAGCAGAGGAGTCCCTGCATTAGTTCTCCTTGGAAACAGTATTTTCCCCTTCGCTCTTCCTCTTCTCTATATCCCTGTGCAGTTTCCTGAATCATAACAGGGTGGGGACATTTTTAGAGACGCGCTTTTTTTTATTACTTATTGAAAGGACAGCCAGACAGACCGATTGAAACTGCAATTTGAATCCTGTCGCTGATCTTGTGTTTTCCTATTAATCTGTGTTGTTCTGCTTTCCACATTCTCAATGAGAAAGTCCCCGGCCTCGATTTTTAAATAAAATAATGCCCAGCTCGTCAAATAGCGACACGCGAGTGGGAGATTCCCGAAATCAGCGCCAACTTTCCCCAAATCCTCCTTACAGTACCGCAACCCAAACTGTGTCCTTTTTGGGAAATATTATTGAGAATTACTTCACTCATTGTAACGCTGCCATTTGAATGGCATAATTCGCCTGTCAATGCGCATTTTATTTATACTGAACCAAGCATGCAAATTATTCCAGTTTTCATAATCACTAAACTTGAATGGAGAAAAGGCATTAAATGGCATCTACCCACTTTCGAACCATTGAGTTTTCGTGCGTTAGCGGAATGCGATAACCACAACACACCGAAAACCCTCCAGCACTCGGGTGCATTGTATTGCAGTGACTCCATAGGAAGAGGAGGAGGCCATTCAGCCCCTCGAGCCTGTTGCGCCATTCAATTAAATCAGAGATGATCTGTATCTTCACTCCATCTACCCGCTTTGGTTACGTAACCCTGAATAGGCTTACCCAACAAAAATCTATCGACAGTACCGGCAATCTTCAGCCGGAAGCCATCACCTCTCCCGCATCCAGACAGAAACGGTTTCTTACTGACTGCCACCCTGCAGATTCGGAGACTCCAGTGTTTAAAAGTGAACATAAGATGAAATGGGTCTCACTGTGGATCGGTTTTCTCTCACTCGAAGATATCTATTCAGTGAAGTGAAATAAAGAACAATTAAAGAACAGGGGAGAAGCCGTTGTGGCCCTTTTGACAGTAGGATAAATTCGCCTCTGGTTGCTCGCCAAACCTCGAACGTGACAACCTCCACACTGCGGACACCCCGGCTCTATAGTGGCAGCAGAGGGGACCTGACTCAGTGAACTCCCTCTGTGCTGATCGGCAATGTGTTGCCTCACTATAAACAACTTCTGTCCCACACTGAAAGCTCTCAGTCCTTCTTCTCCGCTGCCCTTTACAAAAAATGTCACTGATTCCCCCCGCACACCCCTAACGTGTTCTCTTCCGCACCCACACAGTGGGGCCGCTCAGCCTCCCCCTGCCTGATCACGATCAGCCATGTCACCCAGTTTGTAATATTAAACCCAGAACAAGCACCCCGCAAAGAGAGTCTGTAACCTAAATCTGTAACAGAAAGTACTGGGTTTATTAACGGCGATGCAAGCAATTATAACTCGTCTCACAGACTAGAATTACTTTTATACAGTAAACTGTAGCCAAATCTTTTGTCACGCTGAATTCCTTGATTAAGAATCATAACCGGGTGAGTTCCAGTCGACCACCAGGGACCAGCTATGATTCTTTATATCAACCTGAATATGATTGGGAGCTGCCTAGACCTCGTGTCGCAACGGTAGTGCGCCTGATCCCGAGGCTGCGTGTTCAAATGACGTCGGGGTCATGGTTGCTTTGCAGCTCATATGAGTCTGGATAATTAATATATTAATGGTTATCTCACAACAATGAGAACTTGAATTAGATGTATTTTATTAGATTGGTTCCTGGGATGTAGGTCTCGCTGGCAAGGCCAGCATTTATTGCCCATCCCTGAGGTGCTGGTCAGCCACTGTAGTCGCCTTTCACCACTTACAGAACTACATCATAGAATCAGAGAATGGATACAGCATAGAAAGAGGCCATTCGGCACGTCCAGCCCGTGCCGGCTCTCTGCAAGAGCCCTTCAGCTAGTCCCACTCCCCCGTCCTTTCCCCGTAGGCCTGCACACTTTATTCCTTCAGTTACTTATCCAATATTTACATGTATCGGTATTATTTATTCATTTATTTGGGTGAAGCTGTCTCATTCAAAAATATGTTCTGGCTATTTATTTCTGTCTTACTTTTAAATTACACGCAAATGACTTTATGCCGAACACCGATACACACAAATACATTGATCAATAACACACAGATACATTTACATTTATTCATCACCAGCGCAATGATACACCCAAAATCCATTTACGACAATCACAGTTTCAAACACAGATATTTATATATTAATATCCTGAAGTATGTTATAAAAATAAAGAAAATAAATGTACAACTGACTCCAGTATTTTTACATGTATGTGTAACCTTTAGGTCGATGACCTTTCACCATTAATTCTCTATGTACATATATAGAACTGGAAGATGCCAGCGCGCCGTGTGAGATTACATTTGATTTGTGGCTCTTGTACAGCCGGTATGATGGAAATAGAAGAGGTTCGAGCACTTAATGAGGTTTCCAATGAAGATAGATGCACCCCAATAAATGGCAAAATATTTCAGATATAATGTAAATAGATCTATAAGCCGCAGAGTCATGAAATGCTTTACATGTAAACACGCGAAATTAATTTGTATCCAATACAGATTGACTCATTCTAATTATGATTATTGCGTCACCTAACTTCAGTGTTCCCTGGCAGTCTCATGATTAGAATTCGGCACTCTTACTGTCCGGGTTCCAATTCCCGGTCAGGGAAGTCATTTTTATAACATTTTTTTCTTAAATTAAACTAATTTTGTTTCAACTCTAACAGGCATCTAACCTGGAAAATTGTCTTAATTATTATTAATTAACCGATAATCTTAATTTACAGAATGACATAAATGCTAAAGATACTTCACTAACATATATTGTGCTTTCTATGTGATGAACTGTTATGCATATCTTATTTTACACCATGGCCCGGATTTTACGGTGCTTCCTACAGCAAATGCACAGCATAGGCTATTGTACACCTTCAGAATGACTACACAAGTGCCAGGTATCCGCACGCCCAGAATTTGCGATCTGTCAAGTTTCGCTTTGACAGATTCACCGCATCCGCTACAACATCACTTTTGCTGTCACAGAGTTGGGCTAACTGCTGTCCAGCGAATGCCCAGAAAACCCTTACACCTGATAATAGCAGGGATAAGGCTTTCTTTTACCGTCGTAAGGGTTAAAATCAATATTAAAATATATTTTTAAAGTGATATAAACATACACTTACATTTAAAATTCGTTTAGGTAAATTTTGTTACGTTTTAAAATGTTACATTTATATTTCAAAACATTCAATTTGAATTTTAAATCTTAGATTCATAGAATTATAGATGATACGGCACAGAAGGAGGTCATGCAGCCCATTGAGTCTGCACTGGCACTTTGAAAGAGCTCTTCAAATAGTCCCACTCCACTGCTTTTCCCCATAGTCCTGCAAATTTCTCGTTTACAATTATTTATTCAATTCACTTTGGAAAGTTACTATTGCGTCTGCTCCACCGCCCTTTCAGGCAGTGCATTTCCGATCACAACAACTGGCTGTGGTAAAAAAAAAACTCATCTCCCCTCTGGTACTTTTGCCGGTTAGGTTCAATTAGTCTCCTCCAGTTACCGACCCTCCTGCACTGGAAACAGATTCTCCTTATTTACTCTTATCAAAACATCTTGTAAATTTAAAAACCTCGATTAAATTTCCTCTTAACCTTCTGCAGGAAACAATTCCAGCTTCTCAGTCTCTCAACATCACTGAAGTCAACTCATCCCTGGGACCACTCGCTCTTAGTGCTTGTCTCTCTTTCTTTGTTTCTATCTGTCTCTCTCTTTGTCTCTGCCTCTCTCTTTGTCCCTGTTTCTCTCTCTGTCTGTCTGTCCCTTCTGTCTCTTTCTCACTCTGTTCACAGGTCCATTCTAGTTCTGATCAAACACCGTAGCTCTCAGTTCCTCATTAGTATAGTGGTGAGTATCCCGCCTGTCACGTGGGAGACCGGCGTTCAATTCCCCGACGGGGAGGATTTTATTTTTTAACAACCCCAATTTTAAAGTTCTTCCCAGCTCCTTGAAATGCTCCTTGGAAAAGTTCAAGTGAAATAATTTTAAAAGATTTACTGGCATATGAATAACTGTATAAAAAGTCCCTGCGCCTGTTCCTCGTTGGAATCGTGCTCGCCCTCTATTTCCCTCTCACTGTTCTGTGGGACAGAGAGGAGTCATAACGGCACAGAATGAGACCATTGAATGCTTAATTAAATTCATTTATTTTGAACATGTGACCATTTATTCTTACTTCCGTGGTGTGAAATGTTATTTATTTGGAGATTTCTATTATGCTTATGGGATTCCGTACATAAAGCATCATAGGAATCCCCCTGTTAGATTGGTTGGCCTGGCCAACGTGAATCCAGGGATGCTGCCGAACCGTGAGCGCCAATGGTACGCTATCAGGCCAAAGACCGCAAGTGTGCAAAACTCCGGAGACACCAGTTAATTGGGATTTGTTTCTTGGTTCGGAGGCGCAAGCCGGAGCCAAATCTCTGATCGCAATTTCAAGGCCCGTCTTATTTTAGGAGGCTGGTTTAAAATGTTCATTACTTACGACATCAGGATTCTGGGGCAAATTTTGTTCAATATAACCGGACCGGTTATTGCGCAGAATAAAAATATTCCACTCGAACATATCCACCCGGGCTCGATTTGGGAACTGTTCATGTAGGAGGCGAACATGATAGTCGCTGCACTACAGAAACCGGAGCGTTAGTGTCCACGGAAAAGCGAATCAGCAGCGAACATGAAATCTCATGGTGATCATTTTCAGATTCAATGCAGTCAGCCATTAAATAAAGTGAAATAATTTTACAGTGAAATGATTTGGAAGTGTTACTCGTATCTGTGCCTTTAATTAAAGTTTGTGGCGTCTGACTCCCGCTCATGTCTCTGAATAAGAAAGGAGGGGCTTGACGTTGACCAGACTGCACTGTGCCTGATGTTTGTGCGCTCATCCTTTATATTGAGCGGTTTCTCATCCTTTGATCGGCGTCAGCATCAGCTCAGCGGTAACTTCGCAGCCTTAACTTAATTGTAAGCTCGAACCCTCTCTCACCACGGGCGTTGTATGGTGATTTTATAGTCATATTCAATATCCAATCTTCTGCACCGAAAAAAATTGTAGCTGTGATTTTAAACCTATGCTGCGTGATTCATAGCGATCATTTTAAATGATTCAGAAAACCAGTCCTTTCACCGCCGCAACACGATTTCGATTCCTGGTCAGGAAAGTGACTTTTATAACAGTTTTTAAATCACAACCTGATGAAATTGATTACATTCAGCTGATTTGAAAAAATGAGAATTGTATAAATTACCATTACTTACCCCATAACTTTCATTTGCAGAACGAAAGAATTAATAGCTTTGCACCATTTAAAATTATTCTGTGTGTCTATTCTTCCTACCAAAGTGAATAACCTCACATTTCCCTACATTATATTCCATCTGCCACCTTCTTGCCCGCCCACTCACTTAATCTGTCGATATCCCATTGTTGGATCTTTGTGTCCTTCTCACAACTTACTTTCCCACCTAGCTTTGTATCATCAGAAATCTTGGATACATTACACCCTGTCCCTTCATCTAAGTCAGTAATATCGACTGTAAATAGCTGAAGCATGCGCACTTGATCCTTGTGGCACCCCACTAGTTACAGCCTGCCAATCTGAAAATGACCCGATAATTCCTACTCTCTATTTTCTGTCCATTAACCAAACCTCTATTCTTGCTAATACATTACCTCCAGTCCCATGAGCCTTTATCTTGTGTAACAAGCTTTTACGTGTTTGCTTATCGAATGCCTTTTGGAAATCCAAATATGCTGCCTCCACTGGTACCCCTTATAGTTCCAATGAATGCCTGAAGCAGAACATCCCGTTGTGCGAATGGAGCCTGTTTGTCGGACAAGGCTACATGTAAGGAAGGAGTGTGGTAAGGAGATAAGGGAAGTGATACTCTGGTAACAAGGTCGGGTAATAAAAATAGAAAGTGCTGGAAACACTCAACAGGTCAGGCAGCAGCTGTGGAGAGAGAAGCAGATTTAACGTTTCCAGTCGAAAACCTTCCTTCAGAAGGAGGGCAGTTGTGTTAGGTTACACTATTAAACGTGCACATTGTCACGTAGTAGAGGCAAGGAAAATATATCAAAAGTTTGGAACAGATACTTTAGAATTCGTTAAAGGTTTGATTAACTTGTATATCGAACTCGGAACTATAACGTGTTGGAGTTCCTCGGCTAAAATTCGCAAAGATATGTTTAAGAGCTGTTGTTAATTATACTTCTATTTATCGCATGATTAATAAGTCTGACATTTACGGTTGCGAACCCTTTTACTGCACTGCGCCTTCTCCAGCTGAGCTCGGAGCATCGTCCCCTTCAATCCATCGCTCACAGGGACTGTTCCATTCAGCATTTCTTTTCCCTGGGCCTTGGTGAAATTTCATAGATAGAAAGCGACGCGTCTCAACCCCAAGCTCGTCACCGACTTGCTAACCGCTGCACAGCGACCACACTCTGCTCCCGTGAGATGGAGGTCCAGGAGCTGTTTCAAGCTCGAGTGCAGTTACAAGCAGAACTCATTCAAAGAAAGTCCACATCATTGAGGCGCCTGAGTCTTTGCACCGAACTCTATCCCAAAGAGTTGGGTTTAATGTGGGGATGATTTGGGCACATTTTCCCAACATTACAACACTTCAAAGGGACTTCAATGGGGGTAAAGCCCTTGGGACGTCCTGAGTTCGTGAAAAGCTCTGTATCAAAGCCAATGTTTTGTTTTCCAGAAGTTCGAACAGCAAGTTCATAATTTGCGGGCATAATAAGGGCTCGTCCGGGATCTCTCGCAAGTTTCAACCAATAACACCGAAGCGAGAATCATACCAACGAGCCAACTGATAAATTTGACTGGAGATAAGAGGTAAGCATTGTAAAACCATTTTGTTTGTGTGTTTGTTCTTGATGAGCAGAGCACTTAAGACCGAGACAGTGACTTTGCCTTTTCGAACTGTCTACTGATGCGCCGCCCGGGCCCACTGCTACGGTTAATGAGCTGTAGTTGAATATTGGATGGGATAAAAATTGATAAAGAGGAGGTACTAGAAAGCTGGCTGTACCAGGACCAGTTGAAATGGATCCTAGGATGCTGAGGGGAGTAAAGGTGGGAATTACGGAGGTACTGACCATAATCTTCCAATACTCATTGGATATGGGGTGGTGCTAGACGTCTGGAGAATTGCAAATGTTACACCCTTGTTGAAAAAAGTGTATAAGGTTCAACCCAGCAACTACACGCCAGTCAGCTTAACGTCGGTAGTGAAGAAGCTTTTAGAAAGGATAACCCTGCACAAAATGACCAGTCACTTGGACAAGTGTGGATTAATTAAGGAAAGTCTGCTCGGATTTGTTAAACGCAAATCGTCTTTTCCCAACTTGATTGAATTTTTTGATGAGGTGAAAGAGAGGGTTGATGAGGGAAATTCATTTGATGTGGTGGACATGGACTTCCAAAAGGCATTTGATAAAGTGCCACGTAACAGGCTTGCCGGCAAAGCTGAAGCCCATGTAATAAAAGGGACAGTGGCAGCATGGATGTCAAATTGGCTAAGTGACAGGAAACAGAGAGTAGTGCTAAACTGTTGTTTCTCTGACTGGAGGAACGTACACAGTGGTGTTCCCCAGGGGTCGGTACTAGGAGCCTGCTCCGTCATTCAATGAGATCATGGCTGATCATCCAAATTCAGTACCCTGTCCCTGCCTTCTCCCGATATCCCTTGATCCCGTTAGCCTTAAGAAATATATCTAACTCAGTGAAGTGAAATAAAGAGCAATTAAAGAACAAGGTAGAAGCCGCTGTGGCCCATTTGACAGGAGAATAAATTCGCCTCCAGTTGATCGCCACAGCAAGTTTAAAACATATATGTTTCCACCCGGGCTCGAACCTGATAACCGCTACAATGTGGAAACCACCGGCTCTGCAGCAGCAGCAGAGTGGTACTGAGTCAGTTAACGCACTCTGTGCGGATTGGCAATGTGTTGCCTCACTTTAAACACCTTCTGTCCCACACTGAATGCTCTCAGTCCTTCTACCCCACTGCCCTTTACAAAAAATTTCACTAATTCCCCCACACACCCCTAACATGAATCCTTCCACATCCTGAGAGAGGGGCCGCTGAAGCTCCCACTGCCTCCCCGCGATCAGCGATCTCACCCAGTTTGTAAAATTAAACGCGGAACAAATGTCACGCAAAGAGCGTTTGTAACCAAAATCTGTAACAGAAAGTGATGGATTTATTAGCCAAGATTAAAGCAATTATTACTCGTCTCAAAGACTTGAATTATCTTTCTGCAATGCACTGTTCCCAAATCTTATGTCAAGGTGAATTCCTTGATTGTGAATCGAAAGCAAGTGAGTGTCATTCGACCACCACGGACCAGGTATGATACTTCTGTATATATGAACCTGAATACACAAAGAAAGTTGTCGAGACCTCGTGGCGCAACGGTAACGTGTCTGACTCCAGATCATAGAGTCATAGAGTCATAGAGCTTTACAGCACAGAAAGAGGCCCTTCGGCCCATCGTGTCTGCGCCGTCCATCAATCCCTGTCCAGTCTAATCCCACTTTCCAGCATTTGGTCCATAGCCTTGTATGCAATGGCATTTCAAGTGCTCATCCAAATGCTTCTTGAATGTTGTGAGGGTTCCTGCCTCTACCACCCTTTCAGGCAGTGAATTCCAGATTCCAACCACCCTCTGGGAGAAAAAGTTCCTCCTCAAATCCCCTCTAAATCTCCTGCCCCTTACCCTGAATCTATGCCCCCTTGTTATTGACCCCCCGACTAAGGGGAAAAGTTCCTCTTTATCTACCCTATCTATGCCCCTCATCATTTTGTACACCTCAATCAGGTCCCCCCTCAGCCTTCTTTGCTCCAAGGAAAACAACCCCAGCCTGTTTAGTCTTTCTTCATAGCTGAGGCGCTCCATCCCAGGTAACATCCTGGTGAATCTTCTCTGCACCCTCTCCAAAGCAATCACATCCTTCCTATAGTGAGGCGACCAGAACTGCACACAGTACTCCAGCTGTGGCCTCACCAGCGTTTTGTACAGCTCCATCATAACCTCCCTGCTCTTATATTCTATGCCTTGTCTAATGAAGGCAAGTATCCCATATGCCTTTTTAACCACCTTATCTACCTGTTCCGCTGCCTTCAGGGATCTATGTACATGTACACCAAGGTCCCTCTGACCCTTTGTACTTCCTAGGGTCCTACCACTCATTGTGTATTCCCTTGCCTTATTTGTCCATCCAAAATGCATCACCTCGCACTTTTCAGGGTTAAATTCCATTTGCCACTTTTCCGCCCATCTGACCAACCCATTTATATCGTCCTGTAGCCTGAGGCTTTCCTCCTCGCAATTTACCACCCCATCAATTTTCGTGTCATCTGCGAACTTACTGATCATAGCTTTTACATTCTCATCCAAATCATTTATGCAGATCACAAACAGCAAGGGACCCAGCACCGATCCCTGAGATACCCCACTGGACACAGGCTTCCAGTCACAAAAGCAACCTTCGACCATCACCCTCTGCCTCCTGCCACTCAGCCAGTTTAGGATCCAACGCGTCAAGGCACCCTGGATCCCATGGGCTCTTAACTTCTTGACCAGTCTCCTATGCGGGACTTTGTCAAAAGCTTTACTGAAGTCCATGTAAACCACATCCACAGCATTTCCCTCATTCACACACCTAGTCACCCCCTCGAAAAATTCAATCAGATTGGTCAGACATGATTTACCCTTGACAAAGCCATGCTGACTATCCCCGATTAATCCTTGCCTCTCCAAGTGGTGACTAATTTTGTCCCTCAGAATTTTTTCCAATAATTTCCCTACCACAGATGTTAGGCTCACTGGCCTGTAATTCCCTGGTTTATCCCTGCTACCCTTCTTGAATAATGGTACTACGTTAGCTGTTCTCCAGTCCTCTGGTACATCCCCTGTGGCCAGAGAGGTTCTGAAAATTTGTGTCAGAGCCCCTGCAATCTCCTCCTTTGCCTCACACAACAGCCTGGGATACATCTCGTCCGGGCCTGGGGATTTATCCACTTTTTGGCCTGCTAAAACCGCTAGTACCTCCTCCCTCTCGATGCTAATATGTTCAAGTATGTCACAGTCCCCTTGCCCGATTTCTATGTCTACATCGTCTTTCTCCATAGTGAACACAGATGCAAAAAATTCATTTAAAACCCCGCCTACATCATCTGGCTCTACACACAGATTGCCACTTTGGTCCCTAATCGGCCCAACCCTTTCCCTGGTTATCCGCTTGCCCTTAATATACTTATAAAACATCTTAGGATTTTCCTTTATTTTGCTCGCCAGTGTTATTTCATGGCCCCTCCTCGCCCTCCTAATTTCTCTTTTAAGTATGCCCCTGCACTTCTTATACTCCTCTAGGGCTTCCTCCATCTTTAGTATTTTGTAATTGCCAAAAGCCCCCCTTTTTTTCCTAATGCATTTTTGTATATCCCTTGTCATCCAAGGTTCCCTTTGCTTGTTGGTCCCACCCTTGACCTTTACAGGAACATGTTGGCGTTGTACTCTCTCTATTTCCCTTCTGAAAGTCTCCCACTGTTTTGATGTGGAGTTTCCTATAAGCAGCTGCTCCCAGTCCACTTTGGCCAGATCCTGCCTTATCATATTAAAATTGGCCTTCCCCCAATTTAGAACACTTATTTCCGGGCCGTCTTTGTCTTCATCCATGACCACCTTAAATCTCACCGAATTATGGTCACTGTCGCCAAAATGCTCTCCTACTGACACTTCCACCACTTGCCCGGCTACATTCCCTAGAATTAGGTCCAGTACCGCCCCCTCTCTTGTAGGACTTTCTACATGTTGGCTCAAAAAGCTCTCCTGGATGCACTTTAAGAATTCTGCACTCTCCAAGCCTGTCACACTCTGGCTATCCCTATTAATATTGGGGAAGTTGAAATCCCCCACTATTATTACCCTATTATTTTCGCACTTCTCTGAGATTTGCCTACATATCTGTTCCTCTATCTCCCCCTGACTGTTTGGGGGCCTATAGTACACTCCCAGCAAAGTGCTTGCCCCCTTTTTGTTTTTAAGTTGTACCCATATGGCCTCATTAGAGGAACCCGCTAATATATCGTCCCTCCTTACAGCAGTAATTGACTCCTTAATTAATATTGCAACACCCCCTCCCATTTTACACCCACCTCTGCCTCGCCTGAAGATTCTATACCCCGCAATATTGAGCTCCCAGTCCTGACCCTCCCTCAAACATGTCTCCGTGATAGCAACAATATCGCACTCCCATGTGTTCAACAACAACTTCAGTTCATCCACCTTATTTGCAAGACTCCTTGCATTAAAATAAATGCCTTCCAGCCCAGCCATATTCCATTTTGCCTTCACATATTTGCTCTGCCTTCCCAGCTGACTTGTTTTTTCCTCCGTATTTGGCTGTAAATCACCCCCTACTATAGCTCCACTCTGTATCCCATCCCCCTGCCAAGTTAGTTTAAACCCCCCACCCCAGCAGTGCTAGCAAACCTCCCCGCAAGGATATTGGTTCCCCTCTGGTTCAGGTATAAACCGTCCGACTTGTACAAGTCCCACCTTTCCCAGAAGCAGACCCAGTGATCCAGGAAACAAAAGCCCTCCCTGCTGCACCATCCCTTTAGCCACGCATTCATCTGTTCTATCTTCCTATTCCTATACTCACTAGCACGTGGCACTGGGAGTAATCCAGAGATTACAACCATTGAGGTCCTGCTCCTTAATCTTCCACCTAGCTCCCTAAATTCTTGCTGCAGGACCTCATCCCTCTTTTTACCTATGTCGTTGGTACCAATGTGGACCACGACCTCTGGCTGTTCACCCTCCCCCGCCAGAATGCCCTGCAGCCGCTCAGTGACATCCTTGACCCTGGCACCAGGGAGGCAACAAACCATCCTGGATTCACGTCTATGGCCACAGAAACGCCTATCTGTTCCCCTTACTATAGAATCCCCTACCACTATTGCTCTCCCACTCTTTTTCCTCCCTTCCTGGGCAACAGGTGCACCCCCAGTGCCAGGAAGTTGGCTGCTGCTGCCTTCCCCTGGTGAGTCATCCCCCTCAACAGTATCCAAATTGGTACACCTGGTATCAGAAGGCTGCGTGTTCAAATCACGTCGGGGTCACTCTTCTTTTACAACTCATATCAGTCTGGACAATTAATATCTTAATTGTTAACTCACAACAATGAGAAATTGTATCAGATGAATGTTTTATATTGGTTAGATGTAGGTCGCGCTGGCATTTATTGCCAATGCCTGAGGTGATGGTGTGTCACTGTAGTCGCCTTTCACCACTTACAGATCTACATCATAGAATCAGAGAATGGATACAGCACAGAAGGAGGCCATTCGGCCCATCCAGCCCATGCCGGCTCTCTGCAAGAGCCCTTCAGCTAGTCCCACTCCGCCGCCCTCTCCCCGTAGCCCTGCACATTTTATTTCCTTCAGGCACTTATCCAAGATTTACATGCATCTGCGTTATGTATTCATTTATTTGAGTGAATCTGCCTCATTCAAAAAGAATGTTCTGGCTATTTATGTCTGTCTTACCTTTAAATGCCACGCAAATACATTTATACAGAACACCAATACACACACATCCATTGAGAAATAACACACAGATACAATCACATTTCTTCATCAGCAGCCCACTGATATTCACAAAATCCATTTAGAAGAATCTCACTTTCAAACACAGATATTTATATATTGATAACCTGATGGATATGATAAAAGTCAAGAACATAAATGTACAACAGACACACAAAGGGAGACTGGATAGGCACTTGAGGGAAATAAACTTGCAGAGCTACGGGGATAGAGCGGTGGGAATGGGGCTGACTGGATTGCTCCACAGAGAGCCTGCACGGACTGGAAGGACCAAATGGCCTCCTTCCGTGCTGTTATGACTCTATGACTCAATGACATGCAAAGGATCGCACTCAGAAGACAAACACTCGCTTGATATAGAAACATGCCACCCATGTACAAACAGTCACAGCTCATATTGTCACCCGAAGCTGGTTCCATTTCTGTGAAAAGTTATTTTTAGAAATTCAATCATTTATTTAGCTCTGAGCATGTGATGAGCCTTTATCCCTAGCTCATTGTATTTTAGGAGCCTTGGTTTAAAATGTTGAGTGTTTATGACACGCACCCAGCCCCAGAATCGACACTGTGAAAGTAGGAAACTGCTCGAAATACACAACAGGGCGGGCAACTTGTGAAAAACAATTAAACTTTTGGCGTGTAGACTTTTCACAGAAATGGAACCAGCTTCGTGTGACAATATGAGCTGTGAGTGTGTGTACATGGGTGGCACGTTTCTATATCAAGCGAGTGTTTGTGTCCTGAGTGCGATCCTTTGCATGTCATTGAGTCATAGAATCATAACGGCACAGAAGGAGGCCATTCGGCCCTTCCAGTCCGTGCCAGCTCTCTGTAGAGCAATCCAGTCAGTCTCATTCCACCCGCTACAACCCCGTAGCTCTGCAAGTTTATTTCCCTCAAGTGCTTATCCAGTCTCCCTTTGTGTGTCAGTTGTACATTTAATTTCTTGACTTATATCATCTGCATCAGGTTATCAATATATAAATATCTGTGTTTGAACGAGAGATTCTTCTAAATGGATTTTGTGTGTATCAGTGGGCTGGTGATGAATAAATGTGATTGTATCTGTGTGTTATTTCGCAATGTATTTGTGTGTATCTGTGTTCTATATAAATGTATTTGCGTGGCATTTAAAAGGAATACAGACATAAAGAGCCAGAACATGCTTTTTGAATGAGACAGATTCACCCAAATATATAAATCAATAACACAGATGAATGTAAATCTTGGATAAGTGCCTGAAGGGATTAAAATGTGCAGGGCTACGGGGAACGGGCGGGGGAGTGGGACTAGTTGAAGGGCTGTTGCAGAGAGCCGGCATGGGCTGGACGGGCCGAATGGCCTCCTTCTGTGCTGTATCCATTCTCTGATTCTAAGGTGTAGATCTGTAAGTGGTGAAAGGCGACTACAGTGTTTCACCACCACCCCAGGGATGGGCAATAAATGCTGGCCTTGCCAGCGAGACCTACATCCCAGGAACAATATAAAAACTATATCTAATACAAGTACTCATTGTTGTGAGTTAACAAATAAGATATTAATTGTCCAGACTGATATGAGCTGTAAAAGGACAGTGACCCCAACGTAATTTGAACACGCAGCATTCTGATTTGAAGTCAGACGCGCTACTGTTGCACCACGAGATCTAGACAGCTTTGACTGTGTATTCAAGTTCATATATACAGAAGTATCATACCTGGTTCCTGGTGGTCGAATGACACTCACCCGCTTTCGATTCTCAATCAAGGAATTTATGTTGACAAAAGATTTGGGAACAGTAAATTGCAGAAAGATAATTCAAGTCTGTGAGACGAGTAATAATTGCTTTAATCTTGGTTAATAAATCCATTACTTTCTGTTACAGATTTCGGTTACAAATGCTCTTTGCGTGACATTTGTTCCACGTTTAATTTTACAAACTGGGTGAGATCGCTGATCGCGGGGAGACAGTGGGAGCTTCAGCTGGCTCCACTGTCAGGATGTGGAAGGATTCACGTTAGGGGTGTGTGGGGGAATCAGTGAAATTTTTTATAAAGGGCAGCGGGGGAGAAGGACTGAGAGCATTCAGTGTGGGACAGAAGCTGTTTAAATTGAGGCAACACATTGCCGATCAGCACAGAGGGAGTTAACTGACTCAGTAGCCCTCTGCTGCTGCTGCAGAGCCGGCGATTTCCACATTGTAGCGGTTATCAGGCTTGAGCCCGGCTGGAAACATATATTTTTTAAACTTGCTCTGACGGGCAACCAGAGGCGAATTTATTCTCCTGTCAAAAGAGCCACAGCGGCTTCTACCTTGTTCTTTAATTGCTCTTTATTTCACTTCACTGTGTTAGATATATTTCTTAAGGCTAAATGGATCAAGGGGTATGGGGAGAATGCAGGGAAAGGGTACTGAATTTGGATGATCAGCCATTTTAATATTGATTTTAACCCTTACGATGGTAAAAGAAAGTCTACACGCCAAAAGAACCACGCAGAGCTAGAGACGGTACTAGGCATGGTTAACTACTTAGCCAAGTTTGCCCCGAGTCTCTCCGAAATCAACGCACCCATGCGTCAGTTGCTCAAACAATCCAATGAGTTCCTGTGGGACAAACAACATGACACAGCATTTCAGAAAATGAAAGTCCTAATCAATAGAGAACCAGGACCAGTTCTTGCCTACTTCGACCCCAACAAAGAGCTCAGACTACAAGTGGACGCATAAAAGCATGGACTAGGCACTGTATTACTGCAAGAAGGAAAGCCCATTGGCTACGCTTCCAGATCTCTCACAGACAGTGAAATCAACTATGCTCAAATCGAGAAAGAGTTATATGCAATTCTGTTTGGATGTTAGCGTTTCCACCAGTACGTCTATGGCCGACAAGTCATTGTGGAATCCGACCACAAGCCCCTCGAGTCAATCATGAGGAAACCACTAGCCACAGCCCCACCAAGGCTACAGAGAATGATCCTTCAGCTACTGAAGTATGACTTCACAATCATTCACCGTCCAGGCAAAGACATTCCTGTCGCAGACACGCTCTCCAGAAAGTCTCTTAGCTACCAGGACAGCAGCTTCAGTGAATGCATGGATGTGCAGCTGCACATGGTGTACAACAGCTAACCTGTGAGTGACTCAAAACTGAAGGAGATCCGAGCAGAAACAGAGAAAGATGCACAACTCACACTGCTGAGCAAAGTCATACATGAAGGATGGCCTGAGTAAAGGAGGAAACGCCCTCAGAGCATATCTGAATTCTGGAACCACAGAGACAAACTGTCACAAATCAACAGAATCGTCTTCAAAGGGGAGAAAATCATCATTCCTACCAGTCTCAGAGAAGAGATGTTGACAGAAATTCATGCTGGACATGTGGGCATGGAAAAATGCAAACAAAGAGCACTTGACATTATGTTTTAGCCCAGAATGTGCAAACATATTGAGGACATTGTCGGAAAATATTCCATTTGTCTCGAACACCGCCCATCAAATGTCAAAGAGCCCATGATACCTCACCGTATCCCAGAGAGGCCCTTGCAGGTCGCGGCAATTGATCTGTTCACATGGAACAACGAGGACTACATAGTGACTGTTGATTACAAAAGCAGATTTTTTGAACTGGACAAGCTTCACAGCACCACATCTGCAGCTGTGATCCACAAGCTAACGGCAGCCTTTGCCAGGCATGGCAAGGTAGAGACTTTAGTCTCAGACAATGGCCCCCAATATAAATCAAAAGAGTTCGAGTCGTTTGCGAAGGCATGGGATTTCACACATGTCACATCAAGGCCACATTACCCTCAAAGTAATGGCCTTGCTGAAAAAACTGTCCAGATTGCAAAAACACTCATGGACAAAGCCAAAGCGGGCAAAAGAGACCCCTACGTCAGTCTCCTTGAGTACCGCAACGCTCCGGTTGACAACTTCAAGTCACCAGCACATCAGTTGATGAGCCACAGACCTCGCTCAATCCTTCCACGCACCAACCAGCAGCTGCAGCCAGAGGTCGCCAGCTGCAAGCAAGTGCATGCAAAACGTGTACAGAGACAGCAACACCAAAAGAAATATTATGACAGGTCAGCTAGACTACTGCCGCCACTGCAAAATGGAGAATCCATCAGAATCCAGGAGCATGACTACTGGAAGCCAGCAGTCGCCATCCAGCCAGCTGACACTGAGGGATCGTATCATGTCTGCACCCCAGAAGGACAGGTGTACCGCCGCAATCGCAGGCACCTCCAGAACACCAAGGAACAACACCGTCATTCTGACAAGAGGATCAGTTCAACAGAGTGTGATGAACAGAGCAAAACACAAAACATACCATACTTACCTGAACCTAAACCTGAACCTGAATTGTTGACCGATTCAGAGGCATGCTCAGTTCCATACCACACAAGGTCGGGATGAAAGGTCAAGCCTAGAGTTATCCTTGACTTGTGAACTGTCAAAGGGTGTAGGCGGATCGCTGCCTTAAAAAAAACTGTACATCGTTATTGAAACGTTGAGATGTTTTCACTGCTAGTTAAATGCTGAGTTTACTTATATGTTGATGCTACTGAGAACATTATGTAGAAGAAAAGTTTAAAAGTAAAGCATAACATTTTTCTTTTAAAAGAAAGGGGATGCAACATTTGCATATTGAATATTCATTGGCCCGCAGGCATCTGTAAGGAATACCTAGTATATTCACATGTGATCACATGCTGAGTTGTCATTGGCCTGCAGGCATCTGTAAGGACTGCTATTGTTTTGAAGACCCAGGCTAGGGGTCCTAACTCCATCTTGTCCCCACTGTACTGCTGTGAGTAAGATCAGGCCTAATGCTTCATAAAATAGTTTAAACTGCAATACTCCATTGTCCTGCAAGTTATTATTTTGAACAAAGTGTGCAAAACAAGATAGGTATGATTCTCGCTGGTTGAAACTTGCGAGATATTGGCCCAGAAATTCGGGTCGGGGGCTTCCCGTGGGTGTAAGCCCCCGACCTGCACTTAGCTAGCGCGCCGGCAGTTGAGCTGTAGGGCCCCGTGGAATTCCGATCCGGGGCCTGGTCCAGCTGTCGGCGCGCAGTGCTTGCGTATTGCAGGGGCGCAGTTAGAGCGATGTGTCCCCTGGGATCACGTGAGCCATGGGCAGCCAATCGGAGGAGGGAAAGCCCATTCATAAATCTGACAGGAAGACCTGTCAAGACTTATAAATACTACGGCCCCAAAATAGCATTAAACCTTCAAATAATTTTTTTAAAAATCACACTTTTTAAAATAAACTATAAATTACATTAAATAACTATTTTAAACAATAAATTAAATTTTTGAAAAAAATAATATTATATTCTAACGGGGCTAAAAATAAACTTACCTTGCTTTAAAGTATTTAAAAATAATAAACCTGTGGAAAAAATGTTTTAATTTTAATTAATTGACCACTTACCTTGTAAAAAGCAGGCCTTACACCTGGTTTTTACATTACTAAATGCTGCAGGCTTACGATCCCGGGAAAACCTGCAAAAAAAACCTAAGTTCAAAGCACACGCGCAGCCTCTCCCACGCACGCGTTCGACCTCTTAACCTCTTCGTTCAGGGGAACGGAAGTGCCGGAGACCCGAATTTCTGGGCCAATATTCTGGGTTCAAATCCCCGACATGCCCTTCTTTTGTCCGCGGATTTTGCACTTGCAGTTGAAACTGTTGAAAAGAATGACTTGCATTGATACAGCGCTTTTCATGAACTCAGGACATCCCAAAGCGCTTTTTAAACATTGAAGTACCTTTGAAGTGTTGCAATGTGGGGAAAGGTGAGCCGAAATGACCCCCACATGAATCTGAACACTTTGGGAAGGAGTTCGGTGCAAAGACTCAGGCTCCTCAATGTCTTGGACTTTCTTAGAATGAGTTCTGCTTGTAACTGCACTCGAGCTTGAAACAGCTCCTGGGCATCCATCTCACGGGAGCAGAGTGTGGTCACTGTGCAGCGGTTAGCGAGTCGGTGACCAGCTTGGGGTGAGACACGTCACTTTCAATCTATGACATTTCACCAAGGGCCAGAGAATTGAAACGCTGAATGGAACTGTCCCTGTGAGCGATGGATTGAAGGGGACGGCGCTCCAAGCACAGCTGGAGAACGCGCAGTGCAGTATAAGTGTTCGCAACATTAAATGTTAATGTTATTAATCATGCAATAATTAGACATATAATTAACAACAGCATTTAGACAAATCCTTGCGAATTTTAACCGGAGAACTCAAATACGTTATGGTTCCGATTTCGATATACAAGTTAATCCAACATTGATCGGATTCTAAAATATCTGTTCCAAACGCCACTTTTACATCCTTTCCTCACCTCTTCTACCTGATCATTTGCACGTTTAATTGTGTTACCTATCACAACTGCCCAACATCTGATGGATGGTCATCGACCGGAAATGTTAACTCTGATTCTCTCTCTACAGCCGCTGCCTGACCTGCTGAGTTCTTCCATCATTTTCTCTTTATATTACCGGAACTTGTAACCAGAGTATCAATTCCCTTTTCTCCAAACCACACTCCTTCCTTACCAAAAGAGGAACCACACTCCTTCCTTCCATGTAGCCTTGTCCAATCAACAGAGGGGAACGGACCAGGGAACTCCATCTGTGCTGATTGGCTCACCTTAAATAGCGTCACTCAATATAAAGGATGAGCTCACAAACATCAGGCACAGTGCAGTCTGGTCAAAGTCAAGCCCCTCCTTTCTTATTCAGAGACATGAACGAGAGTCAGACGCCACAAACTTTAATTAAAGACACAAATACGAGTAACACTTACTTCCAAATCGTTTCACTGATAAATTCTTTCACTTGATGTAAACGCTGACTGCTTTGAATCTGAAAATGAACACCGTGGGATAGTTTGTTCACTACTGATTATATTAGCTGTGAGTAACAATGCAAAGGTTTCCGTAGTGTAGTGGCTATCACATTCGCTTTACATGCGAAAAGTCCCGCCTTCCAGCCAAGGCGGGTGGGAACATTACAATAGCCAGTATTTTATTCTGTGCAGTGAACAGTCCTGTTAATTTTTATCGAATGTTGCCCCATTTTTCTGCTTTCATAAGCAATGCATATTTTAAACGAGGTTCCTAAGATACAATGTGTAAAATTAGATGTGGTTAACAGTTCATTACTTACAAAGGGCAAAATGCTTTGTTGAAATGTTTTTCGCCTTTCTTTCATTCTGTAAATTATGGTAATCGGTTATTTAATGCTGATTGCAAAAGATTCAACTGCAAGTTGAATAGTGGCCGGCGACACGAGCGCTCGTTTGGGATTTGAACCGAAGACTTCTCGGAAACTTAAACAACCACCGAAGCGAAAATCGGACCCCGAGAACGCCGCTTCAAACCTAGCCAGATGAGAAGCTGACCATTGTAAAACCATTTTGTTTGTGTGGCTATTCTTGATGAGCAGAGCACTGGAGACCGAGACAGTGTCTTTGCCTTTTCGACCTGTCTTCTGAAGCGCCGCCCGGGCCCACTCCTACAGTTCATGAGCTGTTAGGATGCTAATGTATCCGGGCTGCAGGAGGCCACCCCAGGCACAGCAGAGGAGTCTCTGCATTAGTTCTCCGTGGAAACAGTATTTTCCCCTTCTCTCTTCCTCTTCTCTCTATCCCTGTGCAGTTTCCTGAATCATAACAGGGAGGGGACATTTTTAGAGACGCGCTTTTTTATTACTTATTGAATGGACAGCCAGCCGGACCGATTGAAACTGCAATTTCAATCCTGTCGCCGACCTTGTGTTTTCCTATTAATCTGTGTTGTTCTGCTTTCCATATTCTCAATGAGAATGCTCCCAGCCTCAATTTTTAAGTAAAATAAGGCCCACCTCTTCAAATAGCGACACGCGAGTGGGAGACTCCCTAAATCAGCGCCAACTTTTCCCAAATCCTTCTTACAGTATCGCCAGCCAAACTGTGTCCTTTATGGGAAATATCATTGAGAATTACTTCACTCAGTGTAACGCTGCCATTTCAATGGCATAATTCGCCTGACAATGCGTGTTTTATTTATACTGAACCAAACATGAATTTATTCCCGTTTTCATATTTACTAAACTTGAATGGAGAAAATACTTTAAATTTCCTCTACCCACTTTCGAGCCGTTGAGTTATCGTAAAGCGATCACCAGTACACACCGGAAACCCTCCAACACTTGGGTGCATTGCATTGTAGCGCCTCAATAGGAACAGGAGGAGGCCATTCAGCCCCTCGATCCTGTTGCGCCATTCAATTAGATCAGGGTTGATCTGTATCTTCATTTCATCTACGCGCTTTGTTTCCGTAACCCGTAATAACCTTACCCAACAAAAATCTATCACCAGTAGCGGCAATCTTCAGCCTGACTCCAGCTGCACTCCCGGATCCAGACAGAAAAGGCTTCTTACTGACGGCCACCCTGCAGATCAATGAATTACATTTCTGAACTTCAGTGATTCGGAGATTCCAGGGTTTAAAAGGGAACAAAAGATGAACTGGGCCTCATTGTGTATCAGTTTTCTCTCACTCAGACGTATCTGATTGGTGAAGTTAAATAAAGAACAAGGGAGAAGCCACTGTAGCCCTATTGACAGGAGAATAAACTAGCCATACATCTCTCACGTTCCCCAATTCTAACAGAAGTGTAATCGAATTGAAACGTTCACTCTGCTTCTTTATCCAAATATACTGCCTGACCTCTTAAGAATTTCCACCATTTTCCGTTTCTATTTGAGATTCCCAGCATTTGCAATAATTTTCTTTTGTCACTTAAAATAAACCCACTGGTTGTTTGTGTGGTTGTTCTTGATGAGCAGAGCACTTAAGACCGAAACAGTGAATTTGTCTTTTCGAACTGTCTGCTGAAGCGCCGCCCAGGCCCACTGCTACAGTTAATGAGCTGTGTTGAATATTGGATGGGATAAAAATTGATAAAGAGGAGGTACTAGAAAGCTGGCTGTACCAGGACCAGTTGAAATGCATCCTAGGATGCTGAGGGGAGTAATGGTGGGAATTACGGAGGTGCTGACCATAATCTTCCAATACTCATTGGATATGGGGTGGTGCCAGACGTCTGGAGAATCGCAAATGTTACACCCTTGTTGATAAAAGTGTATAAAGTTCAACTCAGCAACTACACGCCAGTCAGCTTAACGTCGGTAGTGAGGAAGCTTTTAGAAAGGGTAAGCCTGCACAAAATGACCAGTCACTTGGACAAGTGTGGATTAATTAAGGAAAGTCTGCTCGGATTTGTTAAATGCAAATCGTCTTTTCCCAACCTGATTGCATTTTTTGATGAGGTGAAAGAGAGGGTTGATGAGGGAAATGCAGTTGATGTGGTGGACATGGACTTCCAAAAGGCATTTGATAAAGTGCCACGGAACAGGCTTGCCAGTAAATCTGAAGCCCATGGAATAAAAGGGACAGTGGCAGCATGGGTGTCAAATTGGCGAAGTGACAGGAAACAGAGAGTAGTGCTAAACTGTTGTTTCTGTGAATGGAGGAAGGTACACAGTGGTGTTCCCCAGGGGTCGGTACTAGGACCACGGCCCTTCTTGACATATATTAATCATTTGGAGTTAGGTGTCCAGGGCACAATTTCAAAATTTGCAGATGATACAAAACTTGGAAGTATAGTGAGCAGTGAGGAGTGTAGTGATAGACTTCAAGAGGACATGGATAGGCTGGTGGAATGGGCGGACATGTGGCAGATGAAGTTAAAAACAGAAAAGTGCAAATTGATACATTTTGGTCGGAAGAATGAGGAGAGGCAATATAAACTAAAGGATACATTTCCAAAGTGGTTGCAGGAACAGAGAGACCTGGTGGTGTATGTACACAAATCGTTCAATGTGGCAGGACAGGTTGAGAAAGCAGTTTAAAAAGCTTACAGTAACCGGGGCTTTATAAATAAAGGCGCAGAGTACAAAAGCAAGGACGTTATGATGAACCTTTATAAAACACTGGTTCGGCCACAACTGCAGAAATTATGTGTTACAGAAAATGTTATCCTGTGCAATAACTGGTCCCATTAAATTAAACAAAAGTTGCCCCAGATTCCTGGTGACTTAAGCAATGAATATTTTAAACCAGACTCCTGAAATTCAATCGGCCTGGGTGTCCTTGTGCACCAGTCGCTGAAGATATGCATGCAGGTGCAGCAGGCGGTTAAGAAGGCAAATGGTATGTTGGCTTTCGTACCGAGAGGATTCGAGTACAGGAGCAAGGATGCCTTGCTGCAGTTGTACAGGGCCTTGGTGAGATCACATCTTGAGCATTGTGTGCAGTTTTGGTCGCCTTATCTGAGGAAGCATGTTCTTGCCATGGAAGGAGTTCAGCGAATATTGACCAGGCTGATACCTGGGATGGCAGGAATGACATATGAGGAGGGATTGGGAGGATTGGGCTCGTACTCGCTGGAGTTTAGAAGAATGAGGGGGGATCTCATTGAAACTTATAAAATTCTGACAGTACTGGAAAGACTAGATGCAGGGAGGATGTTCCTGATGGTCGGGGACTCCAGAACCAGGGGTCACAGTCTAAGGATAAGGGGTAGGCCATTTAGGACAGACATGAGGAGGAATTTCTTCTCCCAGAGAGTGGTGAACCTGTGGAATTCTCTACCACAGAAGGCAGTAGAAGCCAATTTATTAAATATATTCAAGAAGGTGTTGGATATATTTCTTAAGGCTAAAGGGAGCCAGGTGTATGGGGAGAAAGCAGTGACCGGGTACTGAAATTGGCTGATCAGCCATGATCGCATTGAATAGCGGAGCAGGCTCGAGGGGCCGAATGGCCTACTCCTGCTCCTATCTTCTATGTTTCCCTGTTTCATCCCTGGGATCACATGGGCCAGACCAACCAATCAAAAAGGGGGATTCCTATGAGGCGAATTGGGATTCCATTTATGTACGGAATCCCCATAAGCATATTAGAAATCTCCAAATAAAGAGCATTTCACACCACGGAAATAAAAATAAATGGTCACTTGTTCAAACGTAATGAAATTAATTAAAGATTTAAAATATAATTTAATTTTATGAAATATAAATTTGAACATTTTAAAGCAGGCCAGAATTTACCTAAAGTAATTTTAAATGTATGTATGTTTATATCATTAAAAAAAATATGTTTTAATCGACCGACAAAAATTGTGTTGCACAATGAAGGAATTGCTAACATGTTTGCTGGGTGACAGTCAAACTTTAATAACCTTTTTTATAGAATCAGAGATTTATGACAGACGCCGATTATTTGGTCCAGTGTTATCGTAGTGTAGTGGTTATCAGGTTCGCCTAATGCGAAAAGTCCCTGGTTTGAAACCGGGTGGAAACATTATGTAAATCGTGTTCATTTAAATAGTAGAAAAAATGGAACAATTCGCATTTCTAATGCAATGTAACAAAATCCTGCTACATTTGTGTTTCTCTGTACAGTTCTGCACTCACTCAAAGCACTACAGTGTCGCTCGCTCACTCCCGTTTCCAGCTCTGACCGTGCAGGCAGCCCCTCTCAAAGCTACACATTCCGGCTGCTTTCAGTTGAATTGTGAAAGATTATTCAAGGGTCCTGCAGCTTTACTTCGGTTCACAACAGCAGATCTAAGCCACGTTTCTGCAAACTACGAACCATGTTTTCCAGAATTCCAAGGTGTATAAGGAACTCAACCATTAAAATCCCTTTCATTAACCACAGGAGTTCAGGAAATTTTCTATGATTCTATAAAAAGTTATTAAAGTTTGACTGTCATCCGGTAAACATGTTAGCAATTCCTGCAGTGCGCAACAAAATGTTGTGGGTTGATTAATGATAATAGAAACAATTATGAAGTGTCTCACAGACTTCAATGATCCCTTAATACTGTTGGTTAACTAAAATCTATCAATCGCAGGTTAAAATGAGCAATTCATGTTGCATCTTTGAAAGAGCTAACCAATCAGTCCCACTCCGCTGCTCTTCCCCCATAGACCTGCTGACACTCCTGCCAGTGAAATTTTGATCACCTCTATTAAATCTCCCCTGACCAGTGATTAATGGAGTTCAACGCCGGCAAGTGTCAGATCATCCACTTGGGGCCTAGCAAAGATGGGTCAGTGTGTGGTCTGAAAACATCATGTCAGAAATAGGTCTTTATTCAGTGAAATAGCCGGTCCCATTAAATTTAACAAATATTGCCCCAGATCGCTGCTCTCTCAAGCAATGAACATTTTAAACCATTCTCCTGAAATGCAATGTGTAAAATCAGATATGGGTTAACAGTTCAGGAGATGCAAAGAGCAAAATAAATGAATGAAGTTTCGACTGTCCCTCAGTAACCATAATATCATGTCTTTCATTCTGCAAAATAAAGTTACCGGTTAATTAATGGTGATTAAAGCAGTTCTTATTTATTCACATTAGATGCATGTAATTAATTTAATAAAATTACATCGCATTCATGAATAAAAAATGGTGATACCAAAATTTCTTCCCTAACTGGGAATCGAAACCATCTCGCAGCGCTGATAGGAATACGTTATTGAATATGCGTTATGATGCCATCGAAAAATGTCACAGTGCTAAATTAAAATCACTGCTATAATGTGTTTCGCTGTTGAAGAAGGGGATTGAAAATGACAATAAAAAGCCCAAACTGCGCCCGCAGTGAGACAGAGTTCGAACTTAGAAAGTAGGTGGTGCTGCGAAGCAAAGCGCTTTCTCACCTTGTCAATATCTCTCGTCTATTTGCCGGTGATTCCCGATTCTGCCTGTCTCTCTGGCTCTGTTTATTCTGTGTGACCACCTGCAGGTTGATTTTGAGCGAATACCTGTGCTTGTGTCTTGTCACATTAAATAAATGAGGAATTGTGGCGCTTCTCTCCCTGATAATGGGGAAAGAGTGACACAGTCTTTGGAGCAAGTGTCTGGTTATTGTGAAACGGCAAAGAAAACAATAATTCTGGAATTACCCGAAAGAACAGTGACCCCGACGTGATTTGGACACACAGCCTTCTAGATCTGGACGTCGGACGCGCTACCATTGCGCTATGAGGTCCTACAATATAAGTCGCGCTGTTTTTATATACACACGTTCCACAAACACTGTTTCATTCCTCCTGCCTTCTCCTGATTCCTCAGTGTCATGCACAGAAGCGCCTGATGCACTCATTTGTTTAACGTAACAAGCAGACACAAACACAGGTATTCCTTCAAAATCAACCCGCAGGTGGCCACAGAAACAATAAACAGAGCCAGAGAGAAAGACAGAATCGGGAATTTCTGGGAAATAGACAAGAGATATTGACAAGGAATAAAGTGCTTTGCGATCAGAAAATTGCCTGAACCCCTGTGGTTAATTAAAGGGATTTTGCTGCTTGAGTTCCTTATATGCCTTGGGCTTCTGGAGAACTTGTTTCATAGTTTGCAGAAATGCGGCTCAAACATGCTGTTGTGACCGGGCCGGAGCCACCAGGTACCTGACTGCAATCAGCGACAATGAAATACAGCTTCAACAGGACCGGCTAGCTCAGTCGGTAGAGCATGAGACTCTTAATTTCAGGGTCGTGGGTTCGAGCCCCACGTTGGGCGGTATTTATTTCGTTAACTTTTATGTTGCTTTCAAAGCGTCATTAATTGAGCGATAACCTTGTTTTGCACAATGAAAGAAATGCGAACTGAGGAAATACTGCAGATGCTGGAAATCTGAATTGGGCAGAAAATGCTGGAGATACTCAGCAGGTCAGGCAGCTTCTGCGAAGAGAGAAACAGAGGTAACTTTTCAGGTCGATAACCATTCTTCAGAACTGGAAAAAAGAGGTAATGGAACAGATTTTTCAGAAAGTGTAGGGGATTCTATGAGATCATGGCTGATCTATTGCCTCAATTCCATTCACCGGCCCTATCACCATATCCCTTGATGCCCTTACCAGTCAGAAATCTACCGACTTCTGTTTTGAACATACCCAATGACTGAGCCTCCACAGCCCTCATGGGTAGAGAATTCCAAAAATTCACCACCCTCTGTGTGAAGAAATGTCTTCTCCTCTCAGGCCTGAATGGCCTAACCTTTATCCTCAGGCTGTGTCCGCTGGTTCTAGAAACCCCAGCCAAGGGAAACATTCTCCCAGCATCCAACCGATCAAACCCTGTAATAATTTTGCATGCTTAATGAGATCCCCTCTCATTCTTCCGAATTCAAGAGATTGCAGGCCTAGTTTACTCAATCTCTTCTCATACGAGGCCAGTGACAGTCTTGCAAATGGTGACTTGATATTTGGTAGTGGGTTCATGGTCCAGGCGGAGGTAGGAGGAGGTGTTGGAGAGTTGGCGTACAGCTTCCGCTAGGTAGAGTTCGGTTCACCAAACAGCAACAGCACCACCCTTGACAGCAGGTTTTGTGCTTTGCATGTTAACTGTTAACTGTTACCCATATCTCATTTTACACAATATATGGGCTACTCCAGCTCCTAATTCTTTTGTTCTTAGTTGTTATTTCCTCACACAGGAGAGCAATCTCGCCCCTGGACAAGCAGAAGGAGCAAGTTCCAACAAAATGATTCCGCAAACGTGATAACTGCTACACTGTGGAACCGTCTCCACTTTCAGTACCAGGTCAGATGGAAATGTTAAAATTTTTTGAGGGTGTAACTAGTAGAATAGATAAGGGAGAACCAGTGGATGTGGTGTATTTGGACTTTCAGAAGGCTTTCGATAAAGTCCCACATAAGAGATTGGCGTGCAAAGTTAAAGCACATGGGATCGGGGGTAAGGTACTGACTTGGATAGAGAACTGGTTGGCAGACAGGAAGCAAAGAGTATGTCTAAACGTGTCTTTTTCCAAGTGGCAGGCAGCTACTAGTGGGGTGGGGCAGGGACAAGTGCTAGGACTCCAGCTACTCACAATATATATTAATGATCTAGAAGGTTGAACTAGATGTAATAACTCCAAGTTTGCAGACGACACAAAGCTGGGTGGGCATGTGTGCTGTGATGAGGATACAGAGTAACTCCAGTATGATATGGACAGGTTAGGTGATTTAGCAGAAGCATGGCAGATGCTGTATAATGTGGATAAATGTGAGGTTATCAACTTTGGTAGCAAAAAGAGGAAGACAGCTTATTATCAGAATGTCAATAGATTGGGAAAAGGGGAACTGCAATGACACCTGGGTGTCCGTGTGCACCAATCGCTGAAGGTAAGCATGCAGGTGCAGCAGGTGGTTAAGAAGGCAAATGTTGGCCTTTATAGTGAGAGGTTTCGAGTACAGGAGCAAGGATGTCTTGCTGCAGTTGTACAAGGGCTTGGTGAGACCATACCTTGAGTATTGTGTGCAGCTTTGGTCACCTTAGCTGAGGAAGGATGTTCTTGCCATGGAGGGAGTGCAGCGAAGATTCACCAGACTGATACATGAGATGGCAGGAATGACGTATGAAGACAGATTGAGATGATTAGGCTTATATTCGCTAGAGTTTAGAAGAACGAGAGGGGATGTCATTGAAACTTACAAAATTCTAACAGGACTAGACACACTAGATGCAGGAAGAATGATCCCGATGGTGCGGGAATCCGGGAATCCAGAACCAGCGGTCACAGTCTAAGGATAAGGGGTAAGCCACTTAGGGCTGAGATGAGAAGGAATTTCTTCACCCAGAGAGTGGTGAACCTGTTGAATTCTGTACCACAGAAGGCAGTTGAGGCCAATTCATTAAATATATTCAAGAAGGAGTTAGATATATTTCTTAAGGCTAAAGAGATATGGGGAGAAAGCAGGGACAGGGTACTGAATGTGGATGATCAGCCATGATCTCATTAAATGCCGGAGCAGGCTCGAGGGGCCGAATGGCCTACTCCTGCTCCTATCTTCTATGTTTCTGTGTGAATGGAGCAGGTGAACTGCTGAATCCCACTTTTAAGGGATGTCCCAAAGTGCTTGACAGTGGTGTGAAAATAAATGAGTTCCGCTTGGTAATTTAAAGTAAAGTCTGTCAGAAGTGGGATTCAAACCCTCGTCTCGATAGAGGAGACTGCGATCTGAACGCAGACGGCTTAGACCGCTCGGCCATCCTGATTGTTTCATTAACTTCTGCATCTCATCACTTCCGGATGATAAACGTTTCCGTCCGGGTGCTTGTTCGATGCTGTTGAAGGTTCAGTGACCGGGATATCATCTCCCCCGGGGTTTTCCTGAGCTTGTGTTCGGTGTATGGGGAGTCCCTGGTATCTTGCAGCTCTCAGGGATGGGCAGTAACAATCTGAGCTCTGGAGCTGGGGAAAAGCGAATAATTAATGAGTTTGTTTTCGGGCTTGAAATGCGGCTTAGATCTGTTGGTATTAACCGAGGCCGGGGCTGCGAGATATTTCAGTTTGTTCACGTTTAATCAGAGGAATATCCGCAGTCAGGAGCTGAAAAGGACCAAGAGCTGAAAAAACACCAGAAAAAAGATAAGAAATATCAGCAATTGTGATCAACTCTTTAATGTGTGTTCTGGTAGTTTAGTGGTTTAATTGTTTTAATCAACATTCATTAACCGAAAGCGTTGTTTTGCAGAATGAAAGAAATGCTCACAGTAAGGGACAGTCGAAAGATGAGTAATTTAACTTTAATAATGTGTGAAAGTTTATTCATTGACGAAGATTTATACCCTATCAGAATTTACGCACTGCGTATTTTAGGAGTCTGCTTTAAATTATTCGTTGCTTCTGACAGAAGAAACCTGTTAAATTTATTTCACATAAAAATAACGTTCCCGCCCGGGCTCGAATTGGGGACATTTCGCGTGTGAGGCGAATGTGATAACCGCTACACTACGGAAACCTCTGCTTAATTACGCATCGAGAAAGCACTGTTCAGACAGAAGGGACACTACAGAATCGCTCTTTCTGCAATGATTTCCTTTCACTGGCAATTCTCTGACCGAAATGCACAAGTCAAAAATGTTCCTTTCAAACTCATTAAACTGCCGAATTTCCTTCCCTCTGGTTTAACCCAGGGGTTTAAATTGTTCTGCAAACCATGAACCAGGTTCACCTGAATTCCAAGGTGTGTAAGGAAATCAAGAATCAAAAGCCCTTTCCTTAACCACAGGGATTCAGGCAATTTTCTAATCGCAAAGCGCTTTCTCACCTTGTCAATGGCCCAGTAATTCGTCTCTGAACGCGTGAGTACGGTCGGGGTACTCATGCGTCTGGCCGGAGGAACTGCTCGTGTTCAGCATGCACAGCGCATGCGGGGAAAACCGTCATTTCCTGTCCTCTGAACGAAGGGGTTCAGAGGCACAGCGCGTGCGACTGCACAGGCAGTGCATGCGCAGTGAACTTCGTCGATTTCATTCATGGATTCAGTGAGGGTAAGTCCTGACAACTTACACATGAAAAAAGCAGGAGTAAAGCTATCGAGAAGCTGCGGAGGAAGAAGTCTGTCATCGTGGAGCTTCTGAAAGTCTTCAATTTCTGTTTGGGAAAGGGAGGAAAGTAATTTTAAGAAAGGCTGAGGTAAGTTTAAAAATTTATTTTTGTTTAAAACGGGTTTTCAGAACTGTAGTTAGAAGGAGCAACTGTGGCTGTGGCCAAGGCCTCATTGAATTTATTTTTATAAAATGTGAAATTTAATGTTTTAATAATAATAAAATGCTTACAAAATGTTATTGTCATCAGTAATATTTCGTAAGTATGTATGTATGATTGTATGTATGTATTTATATTTTCCATTTAGGATGTGCATTTATGTATGTATTCCTTTCAGTACATGGATGAATGTATTTATGTATGCAATTTAGAAAAATATGTAGGCCTGTGATATTTATCAGGCGGGAAGGATGTGTTTGCAAGCCGTTAAAGCATGCTTCCTGTCATAGGCCGAGTTGATGTAAAAGGCACTCAGTTTATTAAAATAAGTGTAACAACTATTTCCATTTACTCCGTACAGGTACGTCTGTGTGAGGAGTAGTCCTGTCAGCGAGGAACATGCCCTGGTGTAAAAATTTTGCCGTGATGCTATTTGTGTATTTGCTTCAAAGAAATAGGAATGCCAGGGAGCAACGTAGAAGATTTAGGAACCATGAACCTCTCCTGATCAGAAGGAACAACTACCCACCCCACAGAGTTTACAGGGAGAGGCGATCATTTGAAATGCTGTCCGAGGAGTTGTGTATCAGGCGGCTGCGCTTCAGTAAAGAGGCAATTGGACGACTATGTGACATGTTGAAGGCAGACTTGGAACCACGCTCAAAGACCCGTACTGCCTTGTCAGTGAACATGAAGGTAACCACAGCATTGAACTTCTTTGCAAGTGGATCATTTCAAGCAGGCACCGGTGACATAATCAACATCTCTAAGAATGCTGCGAGGGTCTGCATTCACCAGTTCACAGCAGCCATTTGCCGTAGGATTTCTGATTTCATTATGTATGACTTGTCCGCTCGTCATCAGAAGGAGATGGCCTTAGCATTTCATCGCATTGCTGGATTCCCCAAAGTGATTGGGGCTGTCGATGGAACACATATTGCATTGAAGGCACCCAAGGATGCACCTGTGACATTCATTAACAGGAAGGGGTATCATTCATTGCATGTAATGATATTATGTGATGCGCACCTGAGGATCCTAAACGTTAATTCAGGGCATCGGGGGAGTAATCATGACTCCTTCGTCCTCCGTAACTCTAAATTGTATGATTCTCTCAGCAAATTGCCTACAGGATCCGCATGGATATTGGGCGACAAGGGCTACCCGCTAAAACCATGGCTGATGACCCCCTACCGCAATACCATTAATGAGCCTCAGGAGAGATACAACCATGCACACGTGTCTACACGTCAAGTGGTGGAGAGGACAATAGGAGTTCTGAAATCACGCTTCCGGTGCCTGGATAGGTCAGTGGGGACTTTGCAGTACTCTCACCAGAAAGTGGCAAGGATTGTGCTGGCCTGTTGTGCTTTGCACAACCTTGCCCTGCAGGAAGGACTGACCCTTAACAATGAGGAACAGCTGCCTGTTGAAGTGGAGGATGAAGACGATGGCATTGTACATGTTGCCAGGCCTCATGGGGAGGAGCCAAGTGCCGCCGAATCTAAGGCTGCTCGCGAACTGCTGGTAGCCAACACCTTCACGCGGTAGTTACGCCCTGTACCTACCCCTCCCCCCCGCAAGGCAAAGACAGAAGCAGACACATATTGAAGTGAAACAGTTACCTTTTATTGCATAATCAAACACTTTTCAGATTCAGTTTCAATGTTTAAAGTGAATAACTTGTAAATTTCAAGTAACAGTTATGAACTTTTAAAAAATTTATGGACAGGAACAGTGAGGAAGTGTTATTGGAAAGAGTTCGTCTTTACTTGTCTTTCTTTCTTCGTTCAAGGATGTTAATGACCTATTTTATGCAATTTAAAAATGTTAACGTTAACAGTTTTGAAATCACTTTGTAAACATGTTTAACTAATTTGTGTTTGATTCTTAGTGAAATTAAAAAAATTAAGATGCTAACTACCTCTTTTAACGTTTTGAAACATGTGCAAAATGGTGACTGTTAGAAAAGAAAATGTAAACATTTTACAGTAATTTTTACTTTCTTACTGCAATACAGACATTCAAAGCGCAAACTAGCTATTTTACAATTTTGTAACATTTGTTGTAAAAGTTTTTGAAGTTAAATAAAAGTTTAAATTCTTTATACATTGATTACTGGGTGTACTGCTGAAACGATAAGGTTACCTATCCTTTCCTTCATAAATAAACACTTGAATTTAAATATGTAAGAAAACATTTAACATTTAAATAAAGTGAAAAATATAACAATTTAACGATTTGCCAACTGGCCTGTGTGACTGAGGGTTGAAGGTGGTGGAGTGAGCTGACGGTGACACTCTAACGCTTCCTGCGCCTTTTCACTACCCGTGACTGGAGCCCTCCAGATCTATTTGCAAGGGCCCTGTCAGATTGTTCCTGCTCTTCAGCAGCGGCTTGAGGAAAGGGTTGTTGCTGAGGCAATTCTATGCTGTCCTGCATCATGACTGGCGCAGCTGCTGGCTCCTGGGACCAAAGTGGCTCTGCACTGTGACCTGGGGAGGGCATTTGTGCTGGAGTCAGCGTTATGCCAGTAGTGATAGATACAAGCGAATTAAGTAGTACAATCATAGTTTCATTAAGCATCACCAGCTGCGATGATATCTGATTAAGAGAATTATCATTAAGCACCCCTAACTGCGATGATATCTGATTTAGTGTAATGACAATATTCTCCATTCCCTGCCTGATAGTCTCTAGCGTGTACTTCCTTCTCAGTGAGAGAGCTCAGCAATTGCCTGAAACCTGCAATATCTTGCTGCTCATCTTGTAGGTGCTGCTGTACTTCTGCTACTCCCACCTGCACTGAATTGTCCATATGGTGTCTGCCTGTGGAGTTACCGTCATCAGTGTCTAGCACAGAGCCACAAGGGCCAGGAGATGGTGAGATAGTGGCCAGCGACACAGGGTCTATACACTCCTGCTGCACTTGCTGACATAGGACAGGTTGCTCCTGTTCCTCAACCACCTCAGCCTCTTCAGTAATTGCTGCCATTGCATCAGAAAAACCTTCCCCAATGCCCTCTGTGGCCGCTGACTCCACGCACTGCTCATCCCGTGTGTGAGAGGTACTCTGTCCAGCTGTGGGAAGGAGGCAGAAAACATTTGCTAAGGTAAAGCACGATGTGCCACATCACAGATATTCAGCACACACCTAACCTTATTTAACATATAGCTGCCCAGGCCAACTCACATTGAGGGTCAGCAATGTCTGTTTCACATGCATCCGCGGGGCGATTGCTAGCAAATTCGTACATCTGCTGGACCCGTTCCTCATGTTTGGTCAAAACCCTCAGCATGGCAACACCACCGCCTGTGAGTGTGCGTTCCCTGGAGTTGTGAGCACTTTTACTCTGAAATTGCAGCAGAAATAAGAGAATCACACAGCTGCATTTCTGACATGGACAGCGAAGGCTTTGAAGACTGGGTTGGGTGTTTCTTTACATCTTTGATTGAAGTCTTACAGCTCCAAGCAATGGAATCAAGATAAGAGAACAGTAGGTATCCCTGAGCTGGCCCCAAAGCCATAAAGTTTTATCGCTACCTCAGGTGACTTTACCAAGAAGTAAATTGACTGCAGTAAATGCATTGAGAAAGCCTGTATAAATCTAGCTAACTTAAATTCTAAGCAATGTTACAGTACACTATTGTAATAACTGTACAAACCCTGACAGATCGGAGTAAGTCACTGAATTTCTTGCGGCATTGTTCCGCTGTACGTGGAATGGTGGAGGTCGCGCTGACAGCTTGTGCAACTTCCGACCACGCTGCCATCTGACATTTTCGTGGAGCTCTCGACTGCTCATTCCCCATGATGCGCAGGTGCCTCGCCTCCACCTCGTTGAGGAGATTGCTGAGGTCATCATCAGTGAAGATCTGAGTTCTTTTAATCACGTGAAATGTGCGAATTCCAGCCATTTCACTTTGCTAATTAACTGAAAAGAATTAATAGAATGTTTTCAAGGCTTTAAAAAATGCTTAAATAGCTTCAATTCTCTTTAAAACTTTCTAAAAGTCATCAAAATCATTTAAACGTATTTAAAATTTAATAAAAGTTCACAAAACATTCATAAAATAGCAGATACCTTACTTTCCCTGCAGCTGTGTAACTACAAAGTCCTCTGCAGCGTCTTGGAGAGATTGGGGGCGTGTCCTATACAATGAGACCTTAAGGGGCGTATCTCACTTGCACAGCGCGCTCCAGGCTTCGCGCTGGCTGCACTCCTGGGCGGCGTGACGTCAGACGCTGCCCGGGATTCTTCTCTTTCAAACAGGAATTCCAGGCATCCCTGGAGCTGAAATGTCAGCGCGTCGGGTAAGTGCAGATCCGGGGCTTGCAGGCGCGGCAAGCCCCCGACCCGAATTACTGGGCCAATATCTCTCGTCTATTTGCCGGTGTTTCCCGATTCTGCCTGTCTCTCTGGCTCTGTTTATTCTGTGTGACCACCTGCAGGTTGATTTTGAGCGAATACCTGTGATGTGTCTTGTCACATTAAATAAATGAGGAATTGTGGCGCTTCTCTCCCTGACACTGGTGAAAAAGTGAGACAGTCTTTGGAGCAAGTGCCTGGTTATTGTGAAACGGCAAAGAAAACAATAATTCTGGAATTACCCGGAAAAACAGTGACCCCGACGTGATTTGAACACGCAGCCTTCTGATCTGCAATCAAACACGCTACCGTTGCGCCAGTAGATCCTACAGTTTAAACCACGCTGTTTTAATATACACACGTTTCACAAACACTGTTTCATTCCTCCTGCCTTCTCCTGATTCCTCAGTGTCATGCACAGAAGCGCCTGATGCCCTCATTTGTTTAACGTAACAAGCAGACACAAACACAGGTATTCCTTCAAAATCAACCCGCAGGTGGCCACAGACACAATAAACAGAGCCAGAGAGAAACACCGAATCGGGAATCTCCGGGATATAGACAAGAGATATTGACAAGGACTAAAGTGCTTTGCGATCAGAAAATTGCCTGAACCCCTATGGTTAATGAAAGGGATTTTGCTACTTGAGTTCCTTATACGTCTTGGGCTTCTGGAGAACTTGTTTCGTAGTTGGCAGAAACGCGGCTCAGACATGCTGTTGTGACTGGGCAGGAGCCACCAGGTACCTGACTGCAATCAGCGACAGCGAAAGGCAGTTTTAACGAGACCCGGCAAGATCAAGCAGTAGCGTACGAGACTCTTAATTTTAAGGTCGTGGGTTCGAGCCCCACGTTGGGCGGTATTTTTTTTTTTTAACTTTTATGTTGCTTTCAAAGCGTCATTAATTGAGCGATAACCTTGTTTTGCACAATGAAAGAAATGCGAACTGAGAAAATACTGCAGATGCTGGAAATCTAAATTGAAACAGAAAATGCTGGAGATACTCAGCAGGTCAGGCAGCTTCTGCGAAGAGAGAAACAGAGTTTACGTTTCAGGTCGATAACCTTCCGTCAGAACTGGAAAAAAGATGGAATGGAACAGATTTTTAAGCAAGTGTAGGGGATTCTATGAGATCATGGCTGATCTCGTGCCTCAATTCCATTCACCGGCCCTATCGCCATATCCCTTGATGCCCTTACCAGTCAGAAATCTACTGCCTTCTGTTTTGAACATACCCAATGACTGAGCCTCCACAGTTTTCTGGGGTAGAGATTTCCAAAGATTCGCCACCCTCTGTGTGAAGAAATTTCTTCTCCTCTCAGTCCTGAATGGCCTAACCTTTATCCTGAGGCTGTGGCCCCTGGTTCTAGACTCCCCAGCTAAGGGAAAAATTCTCCCAGCATCCAACCGATCAATCCCTGTAATAATTTTGCATGCTTAATGAGATCCCCTCTCATTCTTCCGAATTCAAGAGATTGCAGGCCTAGTTTACTCAATCTCTTCTCATACGAGGTCAGTGACAGTCTTGCAAATGGTGACTTCATATTCGGTAGTGGGGTCATGGTCCAGGCGGAGGTAGGAGGAGATGTTGGAGAGTTGGCATACAGCTTCCGCTAGGTAGAGGTCGGTTCGCCAAACAGCAACAGAACCACCCTTGTCAGCAGGTTTTGTGCTTTGCATGTTGACTGTTAACTGTTACCCATATCTCATTTTACACAATATATGGGCTACTCCAGCTCCTAATTCTTTTGTTCTTAGTTGTTATTTCCTCACACAGGAGAGCAATCTCGCCACTGGACAAGCAGAAGGAGCAAGTTCCAACCAAATGATTCCGCAAACGTGATAACTGCTACACTGTGGAACCGTCTCCACTTTCAGTACCAGGCCAGAAGGAAATGTTAAAAAATTTTGAGGATGTAACTGGTAGAATAGATAAGGGAGAACCAGTGGATGTGGTGTATTTGGACTTTCAGAAGGCTTTCGATAATGTCCCACATAAGAGATTGACGTGCAAAGTTAAAGCACATGGGATCGGGGGTAAGGTACTGACTTGGATAGAGAACTGGTTGGCAGACAGGAAGCAAAGAGTATGTCTAAACGAGACTTTTTCCAAGTGGCAGGCATTTACTAGTTGGGTATGGCAGGGATAAGTGCTAGGACCCCAGCTACTCACAATATATATTAATGATCTAGAAGTTTGAACTAGATGTAATAACTCCAAGTTTGCAGACGAGACAAAGCTGGGTGGGCATGTGTGTTGTGAGGAGGATGCAGAGAAACTCCAGTATGATATGGACAGATTAGGTGATTTAGCAGAAGCATGGCAGATGCAGTATAATGTGGATAAATGTGAGGTTATCAACTTTGGTGGCAAAAACAGGAAGACAGCTAATTATCAGAATGACAATAGATTGGGAAAATGGGAACTGCAATGAGACCTGGGTGTCCGTTTGCACCAATCGCTGAAGGTAAGCATGCAGGTGCAGCAGGTGGTTAAGAAGGCAAATGTTGCCCTTTATAGTGAGAGGTTTCGAGTACATGAGCAAGGATGCCTTGCTGCAGTTGTACAACGCCTTGGTGAGACCATACCTTGAGTATTGTGTGCAGCTTTGGTCACCTTATCTGAGGAAGGATGTTCTTGTCATGGAGGGAGTGCTGCGAAGATTCACCAGACTGATACATGGGATGGCAGGAATGACGTATGAAGACAGGTTGAGATGAATAGACTTATATTCGCTAGAATTTAGAAGAACGAGAGGGGATCTCATTGAAACTTACAAAATTCTAACAGGACTAGACACACTAGATGCAGGAAGAATGATCCCGATGGTGCGGGAATCCAGAACCAGCGGTCACAGTCTTAGGATAAGGGGTAAGCCACCTAGGGCTGAGATGAGGAGGAATGTCTTTACCCAGAGAGTGGTGAACCTGTTGGCTTCTGTACCACAGAAGGCAGTTGAGGCCAGTTCATTAAATATATTCAAGAAGGAGTTAGATATTTTTATTAAGGCTAAAGAGATAAAGGGATATGGGGAGAAAGCAGGGACAGGGTACTGAATGTGGATGATCAGCCATGATCTCATTAAATGACGGAGCAGGCTCGAGGGGCCGAATGGCCTACTCCTGCTCCTAGCTTCTATGTTTCTATGTGAATGGAGCAGGTGAAATGCTGAATCCCACTTTTAAGGGATGTCCCAAAGTGCTTGACAGTGGTGTGAGAATAAATGAGTTCCGCTTGGTAATTAAAAGTAAAGACTGTCAGAAGTGGGATTCGCACACACGCCTCTCGAGGAGACTGCGACCTGAACGCAGCGCCTTAGACCGCTCGGCCATCCTGACCTGCTCCGTTAATTTCTACATCTCATCACTTCCGCATGAAGAACGTTTCCGTCCGGGTGCTTGTTCAATGCTGTTGAAGGCTCAGTGAGCGGGATATCATCTCCCCCTGGGGATTTCCTGAGCTTGTGCTCGGTGTATGGGGAGGTTTGTCCCGGGTGCCTGGTATCTTGCAGCTCCAGGGATGGGCAGTAACAATCTGAGCTCTGGAGCTGGGGAAAAGCGAATAATTAATGTGTTTGTTTTCGGGCCTGAAATGCGGCTTGGATCTGTTGGTAATAACCGAGGCCGGGGCTGCGGGATATTTCAGTTTGTTCACGTTTAATCAGAGGAATATCCGCAGTCAGGAGCTGAAAAGGACCAAGAGCTGAAAAAACACCAGAAAAAAGATAAGAATTATCAGCAATTGTGATCAACTCTTTAATGTGTGTTCTGGTAGTTTAGTGGTTTAATTGTTTTAATCAACATTCATTAACCGAAAGCGTTGTTTTGCAGAATGAAAGAAATGCTCACAGTAAGGGACAGTCGAAAGTTGAGTAATTTAACTTTAATAATTTGTGAAAGTTTATTCATTGACGAAGATTTATACTCTGTCAGAATTTACGCACTGTGTATTTTAGGAGTCTGCTTTAAACTGTTCGTTGCTTCTGACACAAGAAACCTGTTAAATTTACTTCACAGAAAAATAATCTTTCCGCCTGGGCTCGAACCAGGAACTATTGCGTGTATAAGGCAAACGTGATAACCGCTACACTACGGAAACTTCTGCTTAAATGCGCTCGAGAAAGCACTGTTCAGACAGAAGGGAGACTACAGAATCGCTTTTTCTGCTTTGATTTCCTTTCACTGGCATTTCTCTGACCGAACTGCACAAGTCAAAAATTTTCCTTTCAAACTCATTAAACTGCCGAATTTCCTTCCCTCTGGTTTAACCCAGGGGTTTAAATTGTTCTGCAAACCATGAACCACGTTCACCTGAATTCCAAGGTGTGTAAGGAAATCAAGCATCAAAAGCCCTTTCATTAACCACAGGGATTCAGGCAATTTTCTGATCGCAAAGCGCTTTCTCACCTTGTCAATATCTCACGTCTATTTGCCGGTGTTTCCCGATTCTGCCTGTCTCTCTGGCTCTGTTTATTCTGTGTGACCACCTGCAGGTTGATTTTTAGCGAATACCTGTGCTTGTGTCTTGTCACTTTAAATAAATGAGGAATTGTGGCGCTTCTCTCCCTGACACTGGGGAAAGAGTGAGACAGTCTTTGGAGCACGTGTCTGGTTATTGTGAAACGGCAAAGAAAACAACAATTCTGGAATTACCCGGAAGAACAGTGACCTCGACGTGATTTGAACACACAGCTTTCGGATTTAGAGTCGAACGCGCTACCGTTGCGCCACGAGGTCCTACAATGTAAACGTTCCACAAACACTTTTTCATTCCTCCTGCCTTCTCCTGATTCCTCAGTGTCATGCACAGAAGCGCCTGATGCCCTCATTTGTTTAACGTAACAAGCAGACACAAACACAGGTATTCCTTCAAAATCAACCCGCAGGTGGCCACAGACACAATAAACAGAGCCAGAGAGAAAGACAGAACCGGGAATCTCCGGGAAATAGACAAGAGATATTGACAAGGACTAAAGCGCTTTGCGATCAGAAAATTGCCTGAACCCCTGTGGTTAATGAAAGGGATTATGCTGCTTGAGTTCCTTATACGCCTTGGGCTTCTGGAGAACTTGTTTTGTAGTTTGCAGAAACGCGGCTCAGACATGCTGTTGTGACCGGGCCGGAGCCACCAGGTACCTGACTGCAATCAGCGACAAAGAAATACAGCTCCAACGGGCTCGGCTAGCTCAGTCGGTCGAGCATGAGACTCTTAATGTCAGGGTCGTGGGTTCGAGCCCCACGTTGGGCGGTATTTATTTTGTTAAACTTTTATGTTGCTTTCAAAGCGTCATTGGGCCAGAAATTCGTGAACGGGGCTTGCCGCGCGTGCAAGCCCCGTATATGCACTTACCCGATGCTCCTGCCGATCACCTCCAGGGACGCCTGGAATTCGTGTTTCAAAAAGAAGAATCCCGGGCAGCGTATGACGTCACGCCGCCCAGGAGTGCAGCCAGCGCGAAGCCTGGAGCGCGCAGTGCAACTGAGACACGCCCCTTGAGGTCTCAGTTTCACAGCACACGCCCCCAATGTTTCTGCCAAGCTGCGAAGCATTTTTACATGCAAAGCAGCAGTTTAAATAGGTTTTTGGAAGTTTTTTGAAGATTTTGGTAACTTTTATAAACTTTTAAAAATGTTTACATTATTTTGAAGAATCTGAAGTAGTTTTAAACAGAATTAAAGCAATTTAAAGACCTAAAAGAATTTTTTTAATTCCATTTATTTATTTAGCAATGTCGTCATCATACGTGTCTTCACACTGTTCCCTTTGGGGAACTGTATGAAGTGGTGGAAGGATTTATGGCCATGATTAACGCTCATTCTGTGGCAGTAACCATTTTTGAACCAGCCATTAGGGCAGTTAATCCTATGGCAGGACGGTTTTACAGGCTCCCACAAGCTATACAAGGAGGAGGGGCCACCCACACCCACGGACACAAATATCCCACTGGATGTCAACCCAGAATTTAGAGCTGGAGCTCCGACTCCACTTGCCAGGACTGTCTGGAGCAGAGTTTGAAACCGCGATCCTGATCTGGTTTAGCGGCGGGGATCCTACCGCTATGCCAAAGGCCCAATCCAATGAGCAATGTGAAATGGCTGGAATGAGCACAATTCACGGCATTAAAAGAACTCACAATTGAACTGATGATGACCTCAGCAATCCCCTCAAGGAGGTGGAGGCGCAGCGCCTGCTCATCATTGGTAATGAGAAGTCAAAGGCGCCGCAAAAAGGGCAGATGATAGCTTGGTCTTTCAAGTGGCAGCATAGGGCTCCAGTCACGGGGAGGGAAAAGGCACAGGAAACGTATGGGTGTCACCTTTTGTGTGGAGTGGGCCTTTTGCGTAGCAGTAAGCATCCCCGCCGCTGGGCCAGAAGGAGTAGGGTTTCGAACCCCACTCCAAACAGTCCCGGCAAGTGGAGTCGGAGCTCCAACTATAAATTCTGGGTGGACATCCAGCGGGATACTTGCGTCCGTGGGTGTGGGTCCCCCCCCCACCTCAGATGGGTTGTGGGAGCCTGTAAAACCCTCACGCCATAGGACTAACCACCCTAATGGCTGGTTCAAAGATGGTTACGGTCACGGAATGAGCGTTAATCACGGCCATAAATCCTTCCACCACTTCATACAGTTCCCGAAAGGGAACAGTGTGAGGATACGTACGACGATGACCTCTTGCGCAATGCACCTCCTTGGACCCTCAGTCGCAGATGCGACGGGGCAAATCGTGCAATTGTTAAATTTTTCATTTTATTTACATGTAAAATGTTGGCCCAGTAATTCCCTTCCAAATGCGCGAGTACGGTCAGGGTACTTACGCGTCTGGCCGGAGGAAATGCCGGTTTTCAGCATGCACAGCGCATGCGGGGAAAACCGGCATTTCCTGTCCTCTGAACGAAGGGGTTCAGAGGCAGAACGCGTGCGCAGTAAAATTCGCCGCTTTCATTCATGCTTTCAGTGAGGTCAAGTCCTTACAACTTACACATGAAAAAAGCATGGGTACAGTTGCTCCAGAGGCTGCGGAGGAAGATATTTCTTATCGTGGAGCTTCTGAAAGTATGTATGTCTGTATATATTCCTTTGCGTGTTATGTATATATTCCTTTACTTATGTGTATGAATGTATTATTTAATTATGACTTTCAGAGAAAGTAACTTATTGGAAAATCATAATTAAAAACATACATTCATACACATAAGTAAAGGAATATAAAACACACATACATATATGTAAAGGAATATATGCGGACATACATACAGAATTACTTATTACTGATGAAAAGTTTGTTTCCAAAAGTGCTGGAAATGTTACATTACTCATTTTAGAACACTCATTTTCACATTCCATTCACACAGCCACAATTGCTCCTTCTACCTACCGTTCTGAAAAGACGTTTAAAAAATTTTTTTTATCTTTAAAACTTACTTAAAATTTCTTAAAATAACTTCCCTCCCTTTCCCAAACAAAAATATTGCCTTTCAGAAGCTCCACGATAAAATATATCTTCCTCCGCAGCCTTGGAACAACATTACACCTGCTTTTTTCAAGTGTAACTTGTAAGGACTTACCCTCACTGAATCCATGAATGAAATCTACGAAATTCACTGCGCAAGTGCTGCCTGTGCAGTCGCACGCGCTGTGCCTATGAACCCCTTCGTTCTGAGCACTGGAAATGCCGGCGTTCCCCGCATGCGCTGTGCATGCTGAACGCTGGCATTTCCAACGGCCAGATGCGTGAGTACCCCGACCGTACTCACGCATTTGCTCACGAATTTCTGGCCCATTAATTGAGCGATAACCTTGTTTTGCACAATGAAAGAAATGCGAACTGAGAAAATACTGCAGATGCTGGAAATCTGAATTGAAACAGAAAATGCTGGAGGTACTCAGCAGGTCAGGCAGCTTCTGCGAAGAGAGAAACAGAGTTAACGTTTCAGGTCGATAACCTTTCGTCAGAACTGGAAAAAAGTGGTAATGGAACAGATTTTTAAGCAAGTGTAGGGGATTCTATGAGATCATGGCTGATCTCCTGCCTCAATTCCATTCACCGGCCCTATCGCCATATCCATTGATGCCCTTACCAGTCAGAAATCTACCGACTTCTGTTTTGAACATACCCAATGACTGAGCCTCCACAGCCCTCTGGGGTAGAGAATTCCAAATATTCACCACCCTCTGTGTGCAGAAATTTATTCTCCTCTCAATCCTGAATGGCCTAACCTTTATCCTGAGGCTGTGGCCCCTGGTTCTAGACTCCTCAGCCAAGGGAAACATTCTCCCAGCATCCAACCAATCAAACCATGTAATAATTTTGCATGCTTAATGAGATCCCCTCTCATTCTTCCGAATTCAAGAGATTGCAGGCCTAGTTTACTCAATCTCTTCTCATACGAGGTCAGTGACAGTCTTGCAAATGGTGGCTTGATATTCGGCAGTGGGGTCATGGTCCAGGCGGAGGTAGGAGGAGGTGTTGGAGAGTTGGCGTACAGCTTCCACTAGGTAGAGGTCGGTTCGCCAAACAGCAACAGCACCACCCTTGTCAGCATGTTTTGTGCTTTGCATGTTAACTGTTAACTGTTACCCATATCTCATTTTACACAATATATGGGCTACTCCAGCTCCTAATTCTTTTGTTCTTAGTTGTTATTTCCTCACACAGGAGAGCAATCTCGCCCCTGGACAAGCAGAAGGAGCAAGTTCCAACAAAATGATTCCGCAAACGGGATAACTGCTATACTGTGGAACCGTCTCCACTTTCAGTACCAGGTGTGGTAAACCACTGTTATACCTGCCAGTGTGGGTGTTTTTATTCCACTGTGTACATGTCTGTACATGCCTCGGCTGACTCCTCCCACGAGTCCAGGTATAAAGGTGACTTCTCCACAGTCCCTCTGTATTCTGGACTGGTCGACCACTCGAGGCACACCTTCATTCTCTTGTTAATAAAAGCCTGTTAGTTACTCGCTTAACCTCAGTCTTTTGAGTAATTGATAGCGCATCAATTTTATTAACAAGATTTTTTATAATGGAGAAGATCCTCACACCAGCATGCCTCGATTTAGACCATCAGGAGGCGGACGCATCCACCAAGTTTGCTCACTGGCTTAGGTGCTTTGAAAGATTCCTGATCGACTCCGCTGCATCGGTCAAATCGGATGAGGACAAACTGGATGTCCTGACCTCCAAAGTGAACCACCGAGCATACTCGGTCATCCAGGATGCGACCTCATACACGGCTGCTCTCAAGCTCCTCAAGGACCAGTACACGTGCCCAGTGAACGAGCTGTGTGCCAGGCACCTCCTGGGGAGTCGTAAACAACAACCTGGGGAATCGACCGAGGAATACCTTCAGGCACTGTCTGTGCTTGGCCGGGCCTGTGGTTGTAAGGATGTAAAGGCCACCGTGTACACAGAGGAACTTATCCGGGACGCTTTTGTAGCGGGCCACAGGTCGAATTACACCCGAAAGCGACTGTTGGAGCAGAGTGACCTCGACCTCAACAAGGCCTCCTAACTCGCACTATCATTGGACGCAGCCTAACGGGGCATGGATGCCTACTCCTCTGCACCGTGGACGCCGCGGGGAACGACAGCCTGGGACATTGTAGGACCGTCTCATAGCGCCGTGCCACACCAGCCACATTCCAGCAACGGCCCAACTACCGCAGCAGTGTCCCAAGGCCAGAAATGCTACTTCAGTGGCCAGGCCAGACACCCCAGAGCGCGCTGCCCGACGAAAAATGAGATCTGCTCGGGCTGCGGGAAGAAGGGACACTACGCCAGCGTCTGCAGTGCCAAAGCCACCCCGAACCCCAGCAGAGCCGTGTGTGGGCCGTGCGGGCCGCCATCTTGGGCCTCCCCAGCCATGTGCGAACCACCGGAACAGCAGCCATTTTGGACGCCTCCAGCCACATGGGGATCATGGACGCCGCCATCTTGGATGCCAGCCGGGACGCAGCAGGCCCCCAACACCGCCTCATCTGATACCCGCAGCGACACACCGACCCCTACGCTGGCCTCCGTTACGCTGGACCAAGCGAGACCGCACCAACTGGCCCGGTCCACAATGGACATTAAGGTAAATGGTCACAAAACAACCTGCCTTTTTGACTCTGGGAGCACGGAGAGCTTCATCCACCCCGACATGGTGCGGCGTTGCTCTCTCCCAGTCCTGCCTGCGCACCAGCGGATTTCTATGGCCTCCGAGTCCCAGTCGGCGGACATTGGCGTCTACTGCATGGTGACACTCTTAGTAGACGGGACTGTGTATGAGCATTTTAATCTTCTGGTCCTGCCCCACCTCTGCACTGCCGTTCTACTGGGGCTAGATTTTCAGTGCCACCTTAAAAGTGTTACGATGGCGTACGGTGGACCCCTCCCCCCACTCACAGTCCACAGCCAGCAGCTTCCAAACTGCCCGCTGCGCACCAGGTGCAACCTCTCCACACTCAGAGTCACCCCCACCCCCACTGTTTGCTAACCTCACCCCCGACTGTAAGCCCATCGCCACAAAGAGCAGGCGATAAAGTGCCGGGGACAGGGTTTTCATTAAAACCGAAGTGGAGCGGCTCCTGAAGGAGGGGATTATTGAGGGCAGCACCAGCCCCTGGCGAGCCCAGGTTGTGGTCATTAAGACCGGCGAGAAGCAGCGCCTGGTCATCGACTACAGCCAGACAATAAATCGCTACACCCTGCTGGAGGCTTACCCACTCCCCCACATAGCTGATATGGTCAACCAGATCGCGCAGTACCACGTCTTCTCCACCATTGATCTGAAATCAGCGTACCACCAGCTCCCTATCCGCTCTGAGGACCGCCAGTATACTGCCTTTGAGGCAAACGGCCGCCTCTATCACTACCTTAGGGTTCCCTTTGGCGTCACCAACGGGGTCTCCGTCTTCCAAAGGGAGATGGACCGGATGGTCGATCAAAATGCGTTGCAGGCCACTTTCCCATACCTGGACAATGTGACCATCTGCGGCCATGACTTGCAGGACCATGACGCAAACCTCGAAAAATTCCTCTGCACCGCCCAACTCCTGAACCTGACGTATAACAAGGAGAAGTGCATATTCCGCACAACCCGCCTCGCCATCCTTGGCTGCGTTGTGGAACACGGAGTCATCGGTCCCGACCCCGACCGGATGCGTCCCCTTATGGAACTCCCACTGCCTCAAGGCCCTGAAGAGGTGCCTCGGGTTTTTCTCCTATTATGCCCAGTGGGTCCCCTACTATGTGGACAAGGCCCGTCCGCTGATCAAGTCCAGCTCTTTCCCCTTGATGGCAGAGGCCCGCTTACCCTTCCACCATATCAAGGAAGACATTGCCAAAGCCACCATGCACGCAGTGGATGAATCCATCCCCTTCCAGGTGGAAAGCGACGCGTCCAACTTTGCCCTGGCCGCTACTCTTAATCAGGCAGGGAGACCCGTGGCCTTCTTTTCACGAACCCTCCAGGGCCCGGAGATCAGACACTCCACTGTTGAGAAGGAGGCACAGGCTATTGTGGAGGCTGTGCGTCATTGGAGGCACTACCTGGCCAGAAAACGATTTACCCTGCTCACTGACCAGCGTTCAGTTGCTTTTATGTTTAACAACAAGCAGAGGGGCAAAATCAAAAACGACAAGATCTTGAGGTGGAGAATCGAACTTTCCACCTACAATTACGAGATCTTGCACCAGCCCGGGAAGCTCAATGAACCCTCGGATGCTCTATCGCGTGGCACCTGCGCCAGCGCGCAGATTGATAGACTGTGGGCCCTCCACAATGACATCTGCCACCCGGGGGTCACCAGGTTCTTCCACTTCATCAAGGCCCGCAACCTGCCTTAGTCCATTGAGGAGGTAAGGACCATGACCAGGAACTGCCAAGTCTGCGCTGAGTGCAAACCGCACTTTTATAGACCAGACAGGGCTCACCTAATAAAAGCCATTCGCCCCTTCGAGTGCCTGAGTGTTGATTTTAAAGGGCCTCTCACCTCCTCCGACTGCAATGTGTAATTCCTCAACATTATTGATGAGCACTCCCGTTTCCCATTCGCCATCCCCTGCCCGGACATGACCAGTGCCACCGTCATTAAATGTCTGAACGACCTCTTCACCCTGTTCGGTTTCCCCAGCTATATCCATAGCGACCGGGGCTCATCGTTTATGAGCGACGAACTCCACCAGTACCTGTTGGCTAGGGGTATTGCCACAAGCAGGACCACCAGTTACAACCCCCGGCGGAACAGACAGATGGAAAGAGAGAATGCGACAGTTTGGAAGGCCGCCCTGCTAGCCTTAAAGTCTAGGGGCCTTCTGACCTCCCACTGGCAGGATGTGCTCCCCGATGTGCTCCACTCTATTCGGTCACTGCTCTGCACTGCCACTAATGCCACCCCTCATGAGAAAATGTTTGTCTTCCCACGGAAGTCCACATCGGGGACATCGCTACTGCCATGGCTGACGTCCCCAGGACCGGTCCTACTGAGAAGACACGTGAGGATCCATAAAACGGACACCCTGGTCGAGAGGGTCGACCTCCTCCACGCCAACCCCCAGTATGCATACATTGCGTACCCGGACGGGCGGGAAGACACAGTCTCCATACGAGACTTCGCACCCTCGGTGGTCCCAGTAACCCACTACCCACTACCACCGCCCCCCCCACGATCCAATATCCAACCCCAGCAGATGGCATGCCTGGGCCCCGCGACCCGCTCGACACCCACGAGGACTACACACCAGTGCCCCAGCCTACGCGGGAGTCGACGCTGGAAGCTTCACTACCCCTGCCATCGCCACGTCGATCACAGCGGCAGACAAGACCTCCGGAGAGACTCCAATACACAAACTTTTAGTACACTTCACCCCGCTGGACTCATTCTTAAACAAGGGGTGAATGTGGTAAACCACTGTTATACCTGCCTGTGTGGGTGTTTGTATTCCACTGTGTACATGTCTGTACATGCCTCGGCTGACTTCTCCCACGAGTCCAGGTATAAAGGTGACTGCTCCACAGTCCCTCTGTATTCTGGACTGGTCGACCACTCGAGGCACACCTTCATTCTCTTGTTAATAAAAGCCTGTTAGTTACTCGCTTAACCTCAGTCTTTTGAGTAATTGATAGCGCATCACCAGTCATGGAAATGTTAAAAAATTTTGAGGATGTAACTGGTAGAATAGATAAGGGAGCACCAGTGGATGTGGTGTATTTGGACTTTCAGAAGGCTTTCGATAAGGTCCCAGATAAGAGATTGGCGTGCAAAGTTAAAGCACATGGGATCGGGGGTAAGGTACTGACTTGGATAGAGAACTGGTTGGCAGACAGGAAGCAAAGAGTATGTCTAAACGGGTCTTTTTCCAAGTGGCAGGCAGATACTAGTGGGGTAGGGCAGGGATAAGTGCTCGGACCTCAGCTACTCACAATATATATTAATGATGTAGAAGGTTGAACTAGATGTAATAACTCCAAGTTTGCAGACGACACAAAGCTGGGTGGGCATGTGTGCTGTGAGGAGGATGCAGAGAAACTCCAGTATGATGTGGACAGGTTAGGTGATTTAGCAGATGCATGGCAGACGCAGTATAATGTGGATAAACGTGAGGTTATCAACTTTGGTGGCAAAAACAGGAAGACAGCTTATTATCAGAACATCAATAGATTAGGAAAAGGGGCACTGCAATGAGACTTGGGTGTCCTTGTGCACCAATCGCTGAAGGTAAGCATGCAGGTGCAGCAGGTGGTTAAGAAGGCAAATGTTGGCCTTTATAGTGAGTGGATTCGAGTACAGGAGCAAGCATGTCTTGCTGCAGTTGTACAAGGCCTTGCTGAGACCACAACTTGAGTATTGTGTGCAGCTTTGGTCACCTTATCTGAGGAAGGATGTTCTTGCCATGGAGGTAGTGCAGCGAAGATTCACCAGACTGATACATGGGATGGCAGGAATGACGTATGAAGACAGATTGAGATGATTAGGCTTATATTCGCTAGAGTTTAGAAGAATGAGAGGGGATCTCATTGAAACTTACAAAATTCTAACAGGACTAGACACACTAGATTCAGGAAGAATGATCCCGATGGTGCGGGAATCCAGAACCAGCGGTCACAGTCTAAGGATAAGGGGTAAGCCATTTAGGGCTGAGATGAGGAGGAATTTCTTCACCCAGAGAGTGGTGAACCTGTTGAATTCTGTACCACAGAAGGCAGTTGAGGCCAATTCATTAAATATATTCAAGAAGGAGTTAGATATATTTCTTAAGGCTAAAGAGATAAAGGGATATGGGGAGAAAGCAGGGACAGGGTACTGAATGTGGATGATCAGCCATGATCTCATTAAATGGCGGAGCAGGCTCGAGGGGCCGAATGGCCTACTCCTGCTCCTATCTTCTATGTTTCTATGTGAATGGAGCAGGTGAACCGCTGAATCCCACTTTTAAGGGATGTCCCAAAGTGCTTGACAGTGGTGTGAAAATAAATCAGTTCCGCTTCGTAATTAAAAGTAAAGACTGCTAGAAGTGGGATTCGAACCCACGCTTCCAAGAGGAGACTGCGACCTGACCGCAGTGCCTTAGACCACTCGGTCATCCTGACTTATTTGATTAATTTGCGCATCTCATCACTTCCACATGAAGAACGTTTCAGTCCAGGTGCTTGTTCAATGATGTTGAAGCCTCAGTCACCGGGATATCTTCTCCCCCGGGGTTTTCCTGAGCCTGTGCTCGGTGCATGGGGTGGTTTGCCCTGGGTCCCTGGTATCTTGCAGCTCCAGGGATGGGCAGTAACATTCTGAACTCTGGAGCTGGGGAAGAGCGAATAATTAATGGCTTTGTTTTCTGGCCTGAAATGCGGCTTAGATCTGTTGGTATTAACCGAGGCCGGGGCTGCGAGATATTTCATTTTGTTCACGTTTAATCAGAGGAATATCCGCAGTCAGTAGCTGAAAAGGACCAAGAGCTGAAAAAACACAAGAAAAAAGATAAGAAATATCAGCAATTGTGTTCAACTCTTTAATGTGTGTTCTGGTAGTTTAGTGGTTTAATTGTTTTAATCAACATTCATTAACCGAAAGCGTTGTTTTGCAGAATGAAAGAAATGCTCACAGTAAGGGACAGTCAAAAGTTGAGTAATTTAACTTTATTAATTTGTGAAAGTTTATTCATTGACGAAGATTTATACCCTATCAGAATTTACGCACTCTGTATTTTAGGAGTCTGTTTAAAATTGTTCATTTTTCCTGACTCAAGAAACCTATTAAATTTATTACAGAGAAAAAATCATCAGGAACATAATGTTTCCGCACGGGCTCGAACCAGGGACTTTTCACGTGTGTGGTGAACGTGATAACCGCTACACTCTGGAGACCTCTGCTTAGTTAATTATCGACAAAGTACTGTTCAGACAGAAGGGACACTACAGAATCGCTCTTTCTGCAATGATTTCCTTTCACTGGCATTTCTCTGACCGAACTGCACAAGTCAAAAATGTTCCATTCAAACTCATTAAATCCCGAATTTCCTTCCCTCTGAATCTGACGTCTCTAGTTTTGCCCACTCAACCAATGTCCCTTTGCAATTTTCTGCTCCCTTCCGCACTACTTACTCTGCCACTAACTTAGTGTCGTTAAACTTGGTAATATATGCCTATGGAAGACTTTGGGATTACCTTTTATGTTAGCTGCCATTCTTTTCTCAGACCCTCTCTTTGCCCCTCTTATTTTCCTTTTCACTTCTAATCTGAACTCTCTATAGTCAGATATATTAGGATAGTTGAAGCCCCCATTATCACTAGTCTATACTTCATTGTCATAGAGTCGTAACGGCACAGAAGGAGGCCATTCGGCCCATTGATTCTGTTCCAGCTCTCTGTGGAGCTATCCATTCAGTCCCATTCCCCCGCTCTATCCCCATAGCCCTGCAAGCCTATTTCCCTCAAGTTTCTAACCAGTCTCCCCTTGAAAACATTGAGTGTCTCTGCTTCTACGACTTCCGTTGGCAGCGAGTCCCAAGTCCTCACCACTCGCTGAGTAAAAAAGTTTTCCTCACATCCCTCCTGTATCTCTTGCCCAAAACCTTAAATCTGTGTCCATCAGTCCTTGTACAATGAACTAGTGGGAACAGCGTTTTCCCGTCTCGTGTATCCAAACCCGCCATAATCTTGTACACGTCTATCAAATCACCCCTCAACCTCCTTTGCCTTAAAATCATCCTGTCCAGCGCCTTGGGACGTTTTACTACGTTAAAGGTGCTATATAAATAGAGGTTGTTGTTGTTGTTGTTGTGGTAATGAAAACAAATCCAGCTTCTCCAACCTGTCCTTGTAGCTAAGATGCTCCATCCCCAGAACCATACTGGTAAATCTCCTCTGCACCCTCTCAAGGGCCTTCACATCCTTCCTAAAGTGTGGTGAACAGAACTGGACGCAATACTCCAGTCGTGGCCTAAACAGCGCTTTATAAAGGTTCAGCATAACTTCTCTACTTTTGTACGCAATACCTCTATTTATGAAGCCCAAGATCCCATATGCTTTGCTAACCACTCTCTCAATATGTCCTGCCACCTTCAGAGACCTATGTACATTAACTCCCAGGTCCCTCTGTCCCTGCACACTCTTTACAACTGTGCCATTAAGTGTATATTGCCTCTCCCTGTTCCTTCTACCAAAATGCATCACTTCACACTTCTCTGTATTAAATTCCATCTGCCATTTGTCTGCCCATTCTGCTAGCCTTTCTATATCCTGCTGTATTTGACTGGTATCATCCTCACTGTTTGCCACACCCCAAAGTTTGTTGTCATCGGTAAATTTAGAAATTCTACTCTGTATTCCAATATCCAGGTCAATTACATATATATCATAAAAAGCAGTGGTCCCAGCACTGACCCTTGGGGAACACCACTGTCTACCATCCTCCAGTCTGAAAAAACACACATTTACCACAACTCGCTGTTTTCTATCCTTAAGCCAATTCCTTCTCCAAGCTGCCACTGACCCATCTATTCCATGAGCCTCAATTTGGTTATCCAGCCTTCTACGTGGTACCTTATCAAACGCCTTCCTAAAATCCATGCAGACAACATCCATTGCATTCTCTTGATCAATGTTCCCTGTTACTTCATCAAAAAATTCAATTATATTAGTCAAACACGATCTGCCTTTTACAAATCCATGTTGGCTCTCCTTAATTAGCTTAAACCTCTCCAACTGGCCGTTAATATTTTCCTTGATTATTGTTTCTAGAACTTTACCCACCATTGATGTTAAACTGACCAGCCTGTAGTTACTAGAATTATCCTTACAGCCTTTCTTGAATAGTTCTTACATCTCTCTGTAATTTCTCTGCAAATTTGCTTCTCCATATTTTCTCACTAGTTGGTGGCCTATAGAATACATCTAGTAGTGTAACGGCCCCTCTATTATATCTTAACTCTAGCCATATAAATTCAGTCCCTGTCTCCCCATCCTGGAGTCATGTCTGTTCTCCTCGTCTGTCTAACGGTCACCCATTCCCTCTCTGCCTGTACACTCCTTAGCTGCGGGGTGACCACCTCCTGAAACGTGCTGTCCACGTAGCTCTCAGCCTCGCGGATGCACTGCAGTGACGCCAGCTGCTGATCAAGCTCCGAAACCGCGAGCTCCTCCAGCTGACGACACGGCCTGCACACGTGGTTGTCCAGGACATGGGATACGTCCTGGATTTCCCACATGGCACAGGATGCACATTCCGTGGGACTGAGCTGCCCTGCCTTTATTTATTCGACTATTAACTAACTTTACAGAATATTAAGACTAAGATGTACCTAATTAAAGTTATCAATGCAATATATTATTAACAGTTACTAATTTAACGTAGAATTAAATTTTTGCTAACAGTCGCTTGTGTGAAATCTTCTCAAATGCCTGCTAGAAATTATCATATTAAATCTAGAAAATCCCTCCATAGTGTCCTATGTACATTAACTCCCAGGTACCTCTGTCCCTGAAAACTCTTTAAGACTGTGCCATTAAGTGTATATTGCCTCTCCCTGTTCCTTCTGCCAAAATGCATCACCTCACACTTCTCTGTATTAAATTCCATCTGCCCATTCTGCTAGCCTTTCTATTTCCTGTTGCCGTCGATTGGTATCAACCTCAATGTTTGCCACACCCCCAAGTTTGGTTTGATATTTAAGGGGGAACTGATAGGGTAGGTAGAGAGAAACTATTTCCCCCAGTTGGGGAGTCTAGGGTTAGGGAACATAGCTTAAAAATTAGATCCAGGCCTTTCAGGAGTGTAGTTAGGAAACATTTCTACACACAAAGGGTGGTAGAAGTTTGGAACTCTCTTCCACAAACAGCAACTGATGCTGGGTCCATTGTTAAAACTAAATCTGCGATTGATCGATAATTGTTAACCAAAGGTAATAAGGGGTATGGGCAAAGGCGGATAGATGGAGTTAGATCACAGATCAGCCATAATCTCATTGAATGGCGGAACAGGCTCGAGGGGCTGAATAGCCTCCTCCTGTTCCTATGTTCCATGGGGATTGACAGGGTAGACACTGAGAGGTTGTTTCCCCTGGCTGGAGTGTATAGAACTAGGCATAGTCTCAGGAAACGGGGTCGGCCATTTAAGACTGAGATGAGAAGGAATTTCTTCACTCAGAGTGTGGTGAATCTTTGGAATTCTCTGCCCCAGAGGGCTGTGGATGCTGAGTCTTTGTGCATAGTCAAGACTGAGATAGATATAATTTTTGGACTGTAGGGGAATCAAGGGACATGGTGATCGGGCGGGAAAGTGGAGTTGAGCTCGATGATCAGCTATGATCTCATTGAATGGTGGAGCAGGCTCGAGGGGCCGTATGGCTGACTCCTGCTCCTAATTCTTAGGTTATTCTGTTCTAAGGGGGCTTTCTGGTTGATGTTGGGTGTCAGCCTCGGCTCAGTTGTTCGCGTGCTCACGTGAGTCGTAGGTGCAAGCTCCACTTGACTGAAGCACAAATTCCTGTGAAATAGTAGAGGGAGCGCAGCACTGTCGGAGGTGTCGTCTTTTGGATGAGATGTTAAACCGAGGCTCTGTTTTCCACCTCAGGTGGACGTAAAAGATTCCACAGTTGTATTTGGAAGAACACCGGGGTATTCTCCTTGACAAATGTTTATCCTTCAACCAACACATCCAAGTCTGCAGACGACACAAAGCTGGGTGGGTGTGTGTGCTGTGAGGATGATACCGAGAAACTCCAGGATGATTTGGACAGGTTGGCTGATTGGGCAGATGCATGGCATACGCAGTATAATGTGAATAAATTTGAGGTTATCCACTTTGCTGGCAAAAACATGAAGGCAGATTATTATCTGAATGGCAATAGACTAGGAGAAGGGTAAGTGCAACGAGACCTGAGTGTCCTTGTGCACCAGTCGCTAAAGGTAAGCATGCAGGTGCAGCAGGCGGTTAAGAAAGCAAATGGTATGTTAGCCTTCATATCGAGAGGGTTTGAGTACAGGAAAAAGGATGTCTTGCTGCAGTTGTACAGGGCCTTGGTGAGACCACACCTTGAGTATTGTGTGCAGTTTTGGTCGCCTTATCTGAGGAAGGATGTTCTTGCCATGGAGGGAGTGCAGCGAAGAGTCACCAGACTGATACCTGGGATGGCAGGAATGACGTATGAGTTATATTGGACTTATACTCGCTGGAGTTCAGAAGAATGAGAGGTGATCTCATTGAAACTTATAAAATTCTAACAGGACTAGACAGACTAGATGCAGGAAGGCTGTTCCCGATGGCGGGGCGGTCCAGACCCAGGTGTCACAGTCTAACGATAAGGGGTAAGCCATTTAGGGCTGAGATGAGGAGGAATTTATTCACCCAGAGAGTGGTGAACCTGTGGAATTCTCTACAACAGAAGGCAGTTGAGGCCAATTCATTAAATATATTCAAGAAGGAGTTAGATATATTTCTTAAGGCTAAAGGTATCAAGGGATATGGGGAGAGGGCAGGGACAGGGTACTGTGTTTGGATGATCAGCCATGATCTCATTGAATGGCGGAGTAGGCTCGAGGGGGCGAATGGCCTACTCCTGCTCCTATCTTCTATGTTTCTATGTTTATTTTTCCCTGTGTACACGGAGGTCATTGACAGGCTGGTGGAATGGGCGAGCACATGGCAGACGAAATTCAATGGGTTTGAATGTAAGAGTGAGGAAAGTGTCGCTGCGATTGTAGAGGGCCTTGCTGAGACCACACCTGGAGTACTGTGCAGAGTTTTGGTCTCCTTTCCTAAAGCAGGATATACTTGCCTTAGAGGGAGTGCAATGAAGGTTCAGCAGATTGATTCCTGGGGTGAGAGGGCTGTCCTATGAGGAGAGATTGAGTAGATTGGGACTATGCGCTCTGGGGTTTGGAAGAATGAGAGGTGATCTCATTGAAACGTGTAAAATTCTTAAGGGGCTTGGCAGGGTAGATGCTGAGAAGCTGTTTCCACTGGCTGGAGAGTCCAGAAGGAGGGGGCGACTGAGATGAGGAGATATTTCTTCATTGAGGGTGGTGAATCTTTGGAATTCTATACCCCAGATGGCTGTGAATGCTGAATCGTTGAGTATATTCAAGGCTGAGATCGATAGCTGTTTAGACTCTAGGGGAATCAAGGGATATGGGGATCAGGTGGGAAAGTGGAGTTGAGGTCGAAGATCAGCCATGATCTTATTAAATGGCGGAGCTGGCTTGAGGGACCATATGGCTGACTCCTGCTACTATTTCTCATGTTCTTGAGAGGGGAAGATAATGGGCGGGGTCAGTGGGAAGGTAACGGTACAGGGGATGCAATGGGAATGAGGGGTGGGAGGCGTGAGTGTTTGGGGATGGGTCGGGAGGGAATTCCGGCCAAGTCCTACCCACAAATTGCTTCCGGAACACATTGGCGGCTGCTTATTGTGCACCACCACACGATGCAAACCAGCAGCTCCCATGCGAAAGGAAAAAAGAAAAAGGGTAGGGGGAGAAAAGGAGAAAAAGAGAAGCAAACATAGGAATTGAGGATTGAAGAGAAGGGAAATAGGGAGAAAGAAGCAAAGGAGGAGACAGAGAGAAATAGCACACACAGCGAAGAGGAACCTTGCCATGTGCAGTACCTTAGGATACTGACTATATTTATATCTTTCAATAGCATTCTATTATTATCAGTTAATCTCCATTAGTGCCACACACGGGGCACTGTGACTAGGGGGGAAAAGTTCAGTATCGCCCCGTTTGGGGCGGCATTATCGGCCATGCGCAAAATTTAGTGCCTGGCGCACTAATTATCACCTCCGACGGCAAACTTGGCTTTTATTGCCCCTGGAGGTGATTGGAGCGCTAAATCAGGTGCTTCACACCAGTCTTAAGGCAAAAAGCCCGAGGAGTGATGCGGTACCTCAGAGCGCTGGCGAAGCAAGGAAGGGCAAACTAAAATAAACCTGCAAAGTGCTGCTCTGTACCCAAAACTCCTTCACACAGCATTGAATCTCTCCAGAAGTCTCTCTCGCTCTCTCTCTCAGAATGCGTGGTGCAAAAATGTCACCAACAAAAAAAGGCAGGAAGCGGTCGCCTTTAAGTAGCGCTCCCCCAGTCCCTTTCTGACTGCATAACGCTCTCCTCAAACTGTTGTTGCTAGCGGCAGGCGGTAAGGCAGGGGGCGCCACTAAATATCTGGTCCGGGGCACTACCGGGGCATTGTGCACTTGACTGATGTCATGATCTGCCGGCCCAAGAGATCATGGCGGTAGTGTTTAGTGCCGCCGCAAAAGTCTAGTTAATTTCGCGAGTGGCGCAAGCATCGCCGCGCCCGGGCACTAGTTGCTTTACGCCCATTTAGTGCCCTCTTAAGGCGCTAACGGGAGGTGCAAACAACTGAATTTCCCCCCTAGGTGTGGTATTAAGGCGAAACACTCTATATCAATAAGTTAGATGAAGGGAGCGAGTGTAATGTGCCCAAGTTTGCTGACGATACAAAGATAGGTGGGACAGTAAGCTGTGAGGAGGACACAAAGAACCTGCAAAGGGATATAGACAGGTTAAGTGAGTGTGCAATAAGGTGGCAGACGGAGTATACTGTGGGGAAATGTAAGGTTATTCACTTTGGTAGGAAAAATCAGAAAACAGAACATTTTATTAAACGGCGAGGAACTGTTAAATGTTGGTGCTCAGAGGACTTTGTCTGCCTTGTACACGAAACACAGAGAGGTAACATTGTAGGGGTTCGCAAAATCCCCTCAGCCCCCAAAGATCGGGAAATATTAACCCACATCGTGGACGAAGACGTTGCGTGATTTAAATTGTCTCTGGGTTGGACAATGTTTTAAAACATACCCAGAACCGCAAGAAGGCTGCGTTAAGCTAGGCAGCACTTGGACAACACCGGATTCAAAGAACTTTGTAAAAAAATCGCACACCTTAAGACAGTACATTTTTATTAAAAAAAGGAACTCTTGAGTTTGGTAAATTGCCCAGGGATAAAATGGCTGTCAAGCTGCGTGGCCAAGGACAAAGGGCATGGAAGCAGCTTTCTGTGTCTGTGAAGCAACGGCAGTCAAATTCTGTCAATCAAAAGGGGAGTTTCCCCTCCCTGCAGAGACAATCGATGTTTGTTTACAGAAACTGCTACAAGGATATTTGCACAAGGGATTAAACCAATTGACTGCGGTTTCAGTGACTACAAGATAATGGGTTTCTGTTTACATAGTAATACAACTCCATTCAAAACCCATCAGGTTGAATGGAGATGGTTCGAAGGCTCAGCACAGACATTTGAAAAGAAACACTTAAACTGAGGAAGGGAACAGTTTAAAATGAATGGGTTTGAACCACCCATTACTGGAAAATGGGGACAGTTGGATCCCTTTTGTTTTAGCCCAGAAACTTCCCGATCTGGGCGGGCACATTTCGGCACCAAAACTGGGGTATAAGAGATTGCTTCTCAGAGGCATCTCTCTCTCTCTGGCTTGCCTCCGTGTGCCCTCTGCAGCGTGGGAGTCTGTCTGAAGAAGTAAGAACACCAGCAGTTTACTTTTAAAACATTGCGGTGTTTCTTTACTTCAGGACAGTGAAGATCTCGTTGGACAAGAAGCTGGCACTGCAGTGGTGAGCATATATTTTTCTGGCCTTCCACAAGGCAACTTATGATAAGTTTAGGGGTGGGAGTAAAGTGGGGATTTCGTTAGAATTGTATTTTAGTCGATTTCCCTCGTTGTGTCCGTTTTTTTCCTTCCCTATTTAAGCAATTTTACCGTGATTACAAGATCGTGTGTTGTAGTTTCTTAGTTTTAGTAAAGTTTGACTTTCTTGCATCCAGACCATTTGTCCATTTTAATATATCATTAATTATAAGTTCCTCCAGTCAGAACTGGAAGGAGGGGTTTTGTGATTTGAAACCGCTGTGCAGTGCAAAAAGTGCAGTGGCAAAAACGCTGCCTGACCAGGTAAATTACCGTAAACCAGGTAAAGGAAGGTAAGTTACCGTAAACCAGGTAAAGAATGCCCCCTTCAAATTTGCGACCGTGGCAGGACTGGAGGCAGTTTTTGATATGATAAGTGGTCTGGATCTGGAGAAAGCACCAGCGCTTGCTTTTCTTGCTTTTAGTCTGTAGGTAGCCCTGCAGAAGTTAGCGGCAGTGTGTAAGCTCACCGTTTATGGTATAGGTGGCTGGGTTAAGAAGGGTGAGATGAGGGTGCGGGAGGAGGTTAAAGAGGCCAAGAATCGGGAGTCAGAGTTTGAAAAATGCCAGGCGGAGGTAGAATGCCTCATAAGAGAGGTGAATAAGGCCAGAGATAGTGGGATGAGGGTGCGGGAAGAAAATGCACGCCTTACACTAGAGGTCATGAAATGCCAGGCTGAGATAGAGCGCTTTGTGCAGGAAGCCACAGTGGCTAGGGACAGTGAGATGAAGCTACAGGAGGAAAACGCACACCTCACCCAAGAAACTAGTGATGGCAAAAGCCACGCGAGGCACAAGATAGAGTTCCTAAAGTGCCAAATTACAGAAGCAAGGAGGAACGAGATGAGACTGCGGGAAGAGAATACCCACCTCACCTCAGAAGTAACAGAGCAGGAGGAAAAGGTTAAGGAGGTAAAGGCAGCTTATAAGCTGGCCTGCGACCAAAGGTTTAGTGGAGCAGATCATACCCCATGTAACAGAATGATTGAGAGTTTGGGTATGGAGTTATTAAGGACTGAAGGGATGGAATGTCTCATAAGTCCGAAGGGAAGTCCATTGGACAGTACCAGCAGCCCAAATAAAACCGCCCCACAGGCAGCACCCAGAACAGAGCTTGCTAGGGAATTAGAGATCCCAAGACAGCAGCCCACAGCACCGAGTTTTGAGGAGCTCTGGCAGCAAGAAGGGGTGGACAATGGGGTGGTAGGAGAACGCCAGCAGGTCCCGCTAGGCAGGCGGGGATCAGGACCAGTGTACCCCCTCCCACAACGGAGGTACGGGCCGCCCGTGAACGATAAAGACCCAGGGACTGCTCAGCATACCTATCTGGTGCCCTATGATACCCCACAGCTCAGAGGCCTGGTGAAACATATTCCCCTGCTCTCCGAAAAGAGAGACCCCTCAGTGCACTTGCAAGGGATAGAACAGGCAGCCTGTGTTAATGGCTGTGATGATGAAGAGAAAGCCAAAATGTTCCTTTTCTCTGTAGATACTAAGCTCTATCAGACCCTTTCAGATGAGGCTAAGAGAGGGCAGAATGGTTTTGAGGACCTAAAGGAGGAAATACTGGAAGCCATGGGTGCGAACGACGGCAGTCCGTTCGATCGCATAGGAAAAACACCGCAGAAGGAAGGGGAGACCCCACAGACATTTGCAGACAGGCGGTAGCCAGTCTACAACAGTGCATGTACAGGGGGACAAAATAGAGCACGCCTGAACCCGCAGCAGCGGACCCAATGGCTTTGTTGCCTGGTGTCCAATTGTCTGCCCCAGATAAAAGCAAAGGCTGATACTTGGTTTGACCATCGAGACCCCCGAGCAACCGAAGAGACTGTAATCCGGCAGCTCACAGTAGCATATAGGAACAGTAGGAATAGTGGGAGCCCCAGCAAAAGGGTAAGGTCCACGAGGTTAAACCTGGGACTCAATTCAAGAAATAGCGTCGCCAGGAGGGGAGCCGACCCTCCAAGAACAAGGTCACTTGTTACAGGAGCGGGGAGGATGGCCACTGGCGCAGGGATTGTAAAAAGCCTGGAGAGACGATAAAGCCAGCACCCCCGCAGCCCCAACTCAGAAGGCAGAGACAGAAACTCCTCCCGATACAGTCGAGTCCATCATGGAGTCGATAAAACCGTTCCTCAGGGCCAATCAGGGAAAGGTAGCAGCCATCAGTGGTGCTGCAAACCCCTTGCCCACCTTTGCCTCCCCACAATGACTGGAGCACGCGCAGCCTGTCCGTCTGTGTAATCTCCGGTAAGATGAATGGAAGAGACCGCTCGTACAGATGGAGACAGAGAAGGTTACAGGGACTTATCTATTGGATACGGGGGCATCATGCATCGTGATCCATACGGATAATCCCACCACCACACCTCTGTTTGATGGGGTTCCAAACATACTATCGGAATTCACCAGTCAGTAGCAGGCGGGGGTATACTCCAGATCCCTCTCCGTCCATCTGGGCACGCTCCTAACTAAGTGGACGTGCATCCTGGCAAAGTGGAATAAGGAGGAAGGAAACGGGATCCAAGGAGCCGACTTCCTGGTGGGCCACGGGATCCTCGTGGATCTCCGCAACCATTGCCTTTGGGGGGCTAGCACAGACAGGGAAGAAGGTGTAGTGGTCATCCCGGCCAAGGAGGGTAAGGGGACCTTGTGTACTGTGAAGCCCAAAGAAGGTTACGACCTCAGGCTCATGGTAAATGGTGTCCCGGAGGCACTGCAGGCAGTCGTGCAGGCAAACCTCACAGCCTTTGCCACCCATAAACACGTCTGCGGAAGGATCACAGGGTTTGAATTTAAAATAAATGGGGAACCCATGACCCGACCACAGAAGCAGTACAATTTCCCCAAGGAGGCAGAACCCGACATGGAGGCAGCCATCACCTCCTTAGTTAAACAGGGAGTGTTGAGGCCCATAGCCACTCATGTTAATTCTCCACTTTGGCCGGTTAGGAAACCGGATAATTCATGGAGAGCCACGGTGGACTATCGGGTGCTTAACAGCAATATCCCCGTGTGTGCCCCCACAGTAGAAGCAGTGGCTAATATTATTAGCAGTATTCCAGAATCCGCAAACACATTCACGGTGCTGGAAATTTCGAATGGGTTCTGGTCCATCCCTTTAAAATGGGAGGTGCAATATAAGTTTGCCTTCACCTTTAAGGGACAGCAGTATACCTGGACCTGTCTGCCACAGGGTTTCTACAACAGCCCCGGCATCTTCCACCAATGCATGAAGGATAGTTTAAAGGAGTTCAGTCAAACCACTCATTTACTGCAGTATGTGGATGATCTGCTCTTATTTACCGACTCGGTCGGGGAGCATGGCCCACTGCTGGCTGAGCTGCTGCAGACAAAGTGGTTTAAAGTCAACCCCAAGAAGGCGCAGATGGGTCAGCAAGAAGTTTAATTCCTGGGTCTGACTGTCCGCACAGGAGAGAGGTCGATAGATAAGGCAAGGATGGAAGCGGTCCAGGAGTTACCGATTCCCAAATCAGTAAGAGGGCTGAGGTCGTTCCTGGGATTGACGGGGTACTGCAGGGAATTTATAGAGGACTATGCAGCCACAGCGGCCCCTCTGCTCCATCTCCTACACAAGGGAGTGGAGTGGTCCTGGGTTGAGGGATGCCAGGCAGCATTTGTTAAGTTAATGGGAGACCTGCAGACCGCAGCAGCCCTAGGAGCGATAGATGGGAAAAGGGAATTTTTTCTGCAGGCAGCAGACAGCATGAGGAAGCAGCATTGGAATAACCGGCTGCTGCTGGAGCCTAGCAGGAGCCACCAGTGGGAGATAGGAGACCGAGTGATGGTAAGATACAATGCCCAGGTGGGAAGTTTAGAGCCACTCTACATGGGACTATACTATTATAGTTGATAGGGACAGCCCCATGGTCAATGCAGTAAAACTACCCCGGTGCACAAAGTAGTTCCACGCCAACCAATGTAAATTGTAACAAGTTCAAGTTCACAGGCTGTAAAGACAGGCACTGTGGCTTGTTCCAAGGGACAAGTTGTCCGGCCCACCAACTGGGACACTTCCCCGCCCCAGTGGGACCTAAGTTTTGGCCTAAGTTTAAATTTGAACCAGTTATCTAGTTCAGAAACAGAGAAACAGCCACCAGAGAGTAAAAATCTGCAGGGTGCTGCGAGTTCATTCCCAGAAGAGACTGCCCGCACATGTGTAGTCGCTGGTCTGGAGGCAGGAATTCCCCAGTCTTTTGAACAGGAGGTTCACGGGGAGAGGTTTCCCAACACCAGGTTCGCACAGGTGCAGTTCCCCAGCCTGTGACCCCAGCGGCTCCTCTTCAGTTTTCCCACGCAGGCGCTGTCGCCTGTTTGAATACAGAGATTTCACAGCCTCTGCCGGGGGACTCAGGGGAGGAGGTTCGTGCAGGCGCAGTTGCCTGTTTCAAGGGACAAACTTCCCAGCCCGCTTCTAGAGTGGTTCCCCCTATGGTGTGGAACTCTGGGGAGGAAAGGATTGAAATTCCTCTTGTGGGGGACATATGGAAGGAGCCGGTACCAGGTTTTGGACCTGGAGAGGAAGATTTTCAGTCACCAGCAGCGGGTGGTGAGGGGATGCCTGCCCCCAGTACAGGAGTGGGTAGGGAAAAGGAGACAAACCCGGATTACTGGCAGGCTGCCAGGTATATTAAACAGTGCGGTCTGTTTGCATCAGGGGGAAAAAGTTCCTAGCCAGCTAGGGCTGTGACCCAGGCTCAGGGTCTGTCAGCCAATGTTTCCCCGCAGAGACGACCCTCAGAAAGTCTCAGCGGGTCCACAAGCCTAATATAAGATGGTCACCAGGGTACCTGTCACAAAGAGCAATCTTCCGAGCCGGGAGGAAACAGATCACAGAGGTCCCCAACTAGCAGCCATAAGCTGCCAGGGACCAGAAGCAGGAGGCAGTCCAGCTTCACTGCAGGCAGCAGTAATCTGCGACAGTGACACCAGAGATTAGCCTGGCCGTCCGGAGACGGGCGGCATTTGTATTATAGCTTTGTGTTAAGTTACCAGTGTTTATAGCTTGCTTTTAAGGTGTTTAAATTTTAAGTTTAGAATGTAACTAGTAGTTTAAAGTTTAAGCTTGTAAGTGTGCCAAATATTTGTATTTTGGTCCGAGGTCAAGGGACCCGACCATGTCTCCACCTAAGGCAGCAGGTCAGTGAGAGACTTGGCTGCATGTCCTTTTAAGTTCTTTTGCAGGAGAGTGGACAAAGGAGCAGACCTGTTCGCCCAGCCCGAGCTGGGCATCGAATGAAGATATGGTTATACAGAATGCTGGTGATCACCTCGCCATTGGACAAATCCAGAAGGAGACCCACAGTGACCTTCGGGAGAAACCGGACAGAGTCCGGTGGAACCTGCCTACTCAAGGGGGGCACGGTGGCATAGTGGTTAGCACTGTTGCCTCACAGCGCTAGGGACCCGGGTTCATATCTGGCCTCGGGCGACTGTCTGTGTGGAGTTTGCACATTCTCCCTGTGTCTGCGTGGGTTTCCTCTGGGTGCTCCGGTTTCCTCCCACAGTCCAAAGATGTGCAGGTTAGGTTGATCTGGCTATGATAAATTGACCCTTAGTGTTAGGGGATTAAATACGTGGGGTTACGGGGATAGGGTGGGATATGTGTCGGTGCAGGCTCGATGGGCTGAAATGGCCTCTATCTGCACTGTAGATTCTGTGTGTGATTCATCCTACGTGGTAGTGATGGCCCCAGCTAGGTGGGGCACAGCCGCAACCCAGCACTATCCTGACCGAATTTCACTTGCTGGAGACCTCGCTATTGAGGAGTCATGGTGGGGAAGCACAGGCGCCTTGTCAGATAGGGACGCATTCCCCGGGGACTGGGTGGTGATGGCCCGGGAAAGATTGTAAAGGGGAGGGGGAGACTCAAGAGTCGCATGGGTGCATTCGGGGAAGGGAGGAACTCACCCGGGGCCCACAGGCAAAGTTGGAGTCTAACTGTGGCTGGGAAGGATGAGTGAGTGGCAGGATCTGGGATCCAAGTTTGAGTGTGGGGCCAGTGAGAGACGCCACACAGGCACCCATCATTTTCTGCAGCCAGTCAAGGGAAGATGGGAGGGGGAGGGACTGGGAGTTGCGATCCCATACTCCCCGGTCTCGGTCTGTGAAACATGAGGGGTACCCCGCCTCCACAAAGGGAGAAGGGAATGGCTTGGGGCTGGCGGAGCAGACTGTTCTGTAAAATCCATTCTGTATGTTTTAAAAGTTTAAGACCATTAAAAGGGGGGGTGGAAGGAACATTTACTGCCCGGGTGGGAGGAGCAATACTCACTCGAATTTCGTGGCCCTTCATTGGCACGTGATGGTCCGGGTTTTTTTCAGCATTTTGTTTCAAATGTTTAATGGAGATTTTTGTATTTTGTTTTACAGTTCCAAGTGCTGCAGAGGCGTAGGACACTCTACGTGCTTGAAATCATTCTGATTACATTGTATAACCAAGATTGCAACATTTTGTAATATGTTATAATGTAACAAGTGGTGCAGGGGTATGAGACCCTTATTGTAACATTTTGTAATTGATGTATCTGTAGATGCCTACCGTACCACGGTTTTCTCGGATTTGAGGGGATTAGACAGGTCGGGGAATCAGTGATAGGTAGCTATAGGTAAATACAAGGGATGGTTGTTTGTCGGGTGTCAGAAATCTTTGCTCACTTCTTCAAGAGGATACTACAAGCAAGTTGGAAGTATCCAAGGTGCGAATGTAGGGGTTTGCAAAATCCCCTCAGCCCCCGAAGATCGGGAAATATTAACCCACATCGTGGACGAAGAGTTTGCGTGATTTAAATTGTCTCTGGGTTGGATTTTTTTTATAACATACCCAGAACCGCAAGAAGTCTGCGTTAAGCTAGGCAGCACTTGGACAACACCGGAATCAAAGAACTTTGTAAAAAAATCGCACACCTTAAGACAGCACATTTTTATTAAAAAAAGGTACTCTTGAGTTTGGTAAATTGCCCAGGGATAAAATGGCCGTCAGACTGCGTGGCCAAGGACAAAGGGCCTGGAAGCAGCTTTCTGTGTCTGTGAAGCAACGGCAGTCAAATTCTGTCAATCAGAAGGGGAGGTTCCCTCACTGCAGAGACAATCGATGTTTGTTTACAGAAACTGCAAAAGGCTATTTGCACAAGGGATTAAACCAATTGACTGCGGTTGCAGTGACCACAAGATAATGGGTTTCTGTTTACATAGTAATACAACTCCATTCAAAACCCATCAGGGTGAATGGAGATGGTTCGAAGGCTCAGCACAGACATTTGAAAAGAAACACTTAAACTGAGGAAGGGAACAGTTTAAAATGAATGGGTTTGAAGCACCCATTTCTGGACAATGGGGACAGTTGGATCACTTTTGCTTTAGCCCAGAAACTTCCGGATCTGGGCGGGAACATTTCGGCCCCAAAACTGATGTGTAAGAGATAGCTTCTCAGAGGCATCTCTCTCTCTCTGGCTTGCCTCCATGTGCTCTCTACAGTGTGGCAGTCTGTCAGAAGAAGTAACACCAGCAGTTTGCTTTTAAAACACTGGGGTGTTTCTTTACTTCAGGACAGTGAAGATCTCGTGGGACACGCAGCTGGCACTGCAGTGGTGAGCATATATTTTTCTGGTCTTCCACAAGGCAACTTAGGATAGGCTGAGGGGTGGGAGTAAAGTGGGGATTTCATTAGAATTGTATTTTAGTCGATTTCCCTCGTTGTGTCCGTTTTTTTCCTCCCCTCTTTAAGCAATTTTAGCGTGATTACAAGATCGTGTGGTGTAGTTTCTTAGTTTTAATAAAGTTTGACTTTCTTGCATCCAGACCATTTGTCCGTTTTAATATATCATTAATTATAAGTTCCTCCCGTCAGAACTCGAAGGAGGGCTATAGCGATTCGAGACCGCTGTTTGGAGCTGGTCAAAGTGCAGTGGCAAAAAGGCTGTCTGACCAGGTAAAGTACCGTAAACCAGGTAAAGGAAGGTAAATTGCCATAAAGCAGGTAAAGAATGCCTGCCTACAATATGAAGGTACACCAAAAAATTAGGAAGTTGGATGCATTTTGGCCTTTATTGCAAGGGGTTTGGAATATAAAAGTGAGGAGTAAGTCTCTCATCCCTGCAATTGTCAATGCTTTTGGGCCCTGAGGGAATCAGGAAATATGGGGATCGGGTGGGAAAGTGTAGTTGAGGTCGAAGATCAGCCATGATCTAATTGAATGGCGGAGCAGGCTTGAGGGGCTGAAAGGCCTAATCCTGCTCCTGATTCTTAAGTTTCTTACATGACAGGGTTAGGGAGTTGGGGTTAATTGGAGTAGGGCTTCCAGACTTCATTGGTTCTCCATTTTAAAGTCCCCACATTGTGGTTTGCAACAAAGCTTAGAGTAATATGCAAGGTAGCTACAGTGGGTTGAACCAGAGACGAGTGCACACTGAGAAGCTGGGCTGGTAAATCTGTGCTGCTGCAGCGGCACCAAGTGGTGACATAGAGAGTTGCCATTATTCTTATGGACAGAGCAATTTATTGCAGAAAAGTTGGCACAGAAGTGTAACAAAAAAGTGATAGGAAGTTTTGTAGAAAGGACTCTGTCTTTAAGGGGCCCACATTCTCCTTCGCCTCCCTCTTTATCATACTATACCAGTAAAAACTTTTCACAGGTTTATTCTTGCATTCCCTTTTACAGTGTTTTTGCACCCCTTTGCTGTCCAAAGAGACTCGAGGTTCCATGTACATAGATCAATAAAATCTCATTAACAGGTATGGAAAATAATCAAAAAGGCAAATGGAATGCTGGCCTTAATATCTAGAAAGCTAGAATACAACGGGGCAGAAGTAATGCTGCAGCTATACAAAGCCCTGTTTAGGCCTCAGATGGAGTATTGTATTCAGTTCTGGGCAGAGTTGTTAGATGGCTGTGATCCTAGGATGGATTAACTATTATATCCTGTAAGTTACGGTTGCCCCATGATCTCATGCCGTTATGCCCAGTGTTCTGTGTTTTGCTGGTCATGAAACAACTATTAAGTAAATATTAAATTGATTTATATATACACACATATGTATGACAAAAATCCACTTTGAATTGACTTCTGACGAGAGGCAGGACTAATTACATTTGATTTCCTTTACATGTTGAGGAACGATAACCTGCTTGAATTAGTTCTCGTACCCGGGCACAATGTCCATAATATGCAAGAATGATTATATCCAAATACTCTCAATATCCCCACGTGCACTTTATATATGTTCAAATGTATCAAATTACTGTATCACTCATTCCATATATGTATCGGTTCAATAAAATGTAATAAAAACATTTCATCTGCGCCAGTTCCTTATTACAAAACCTCCTGTCCCTATTTTGTCACACTTCTGTGCCAACTTTTCTGTAATAAATTGCTCTGTCAATAATAATAATGATAAAGGCAACTCTCTATGTCACCAGTTGGTGCCACTGCAGCCGTCCAGATTTACCTGCCCCAGCTTCTCATTGTCCAACATTCTCTGGTTCAACCCACTGTAGCTACCTGGCATATTACTCTAAGCTTTGTTGTAAACCACAATGTGGGGATTTTAAAATGGGGACCCAATGATGTCTGGAAGCCCTACACCAATTATCCCCAACTCCGTAACCTGTTACATAAGTTACATAAGAATCAGGAGCTTCGTTTGACTGCACAGCAGATTGCTCAACATCTTCTTTGCAAGCTGCATTCGGCTGGCATACTTGTTGAAATTGAAAGCAGTGCTTCTTGAAACGTAGACATTGCACTTCGTATTCTCGAAAAAAGTTAACAATTGCTTATCTTTCGTGCAGCAGTGCCTTGCAAAGATTATTCACATTTTACCTGGCAGGACTGCAATATAAGCTGCAATGAGCAGTGTGAAAAAGAAGCAGAGATTTGTGAACCGATAGCCATCAAGGCAGCTGTGTGATTTACTCAGAACCGAGGCTTAGCAGAGGGGCAAGTGGGCAAGCTGAAGTTAAGGATGAGACCAGGCCGAGACAAAGTATAATGGTGGTGTGATGAAATACTCCATTCATCACTGCCTGTGACTGTGGTTGGTTTCAGGTTTCAGTTCCCTTACCTCAGTTCCGTCTCCTCACCATTGTATTGTATATTGTAATGTATTGTGTGTAGGGCTCCGCCCATACCTGGCCCCTATGTAAGCAAGCTCAGTCTGGCCTCATTTCCAGTACTGCAGACCTCCAGATGCAAGATACCTCTCTCCACTGCGTGTTGCCTTCTAAGTTAATAAAAGCCTTGTTTTATTTCACTAACATCGAGTCTCGGAATTATTGAGGCACATCAGGTGGAGATGGTAACGTTGTTGATTTTGAGAAAAGAATCTAAATAACTTTTCTGTAACGGATCCATGGTGTAAGGGTGAGCAATCGGGACTCTGAATCCAGCGATCTGAGTTCAAATCGTGGCAGAACCTAAATTCTTCTTGTCCCAACTGCTGGAAATTAGGGACATACAAGCTTGGCATCTGCATACCAACCACGGTGACTGGACCGTTTGCTGCCCGAATCAATGACGGTTGATTTATTGTTCTCGACATCAGATGATAGGCTCAACCTCTCATTCCCAGTTCCGAACAAGCGGGGCAAGAAAGATGTGTATTGTCCAGTGCTTCGTTTGACTGCACAGCAGATTGCTCAATATTATCTTTGCAAGCTGCATTCGGCTGGCATACTTGTTGAAATTGAAAGCAGTGCTTCTTGAAACTCAGGCATTGAACTTCGAATTCTCGAAAAAAGTTAACAATTGCTTATCTATCGTGCAGCAGTGCCGTGCAAAGATTATACACATTTTACCTGGCAGGACTGCAAAACAAGCTGCTATGAGCAGTGTGAAAAAGAAGCAGAGATTTGTGAACCGATAGCCATCAAGGCAGCTTTGTGATTTACTCAGAACCGAGCCTTAGCAGAGGGGCAAGTGGGCAAGCTGAAGTTAAGGATGAGACCAGACCGAGACAAAGTATAATGGTGGAGACGGTAATGTTGTTGATTTTAAGAAAAGATTCGAATGATTTTTTCAGCAAAGGTTCCATGGTGTAATGGTGAGCACTCTGGACTTTGAATCCAGCGATGCGAGTTTAAATCTCGGTGGAACCAGATTTCTTGTTGCCCCAGCTGCTGGAAATTTGGCACATACAAGCTTGGCATCTGCACAGCAACCACGGTTACGGGACCGTTTGCTGCCTGAATCAATGGCGGTTGATTTATTGTTCTCGACATCAGATGATAGGCTCAACCTCTCATTCCCAGTTCCAAATAAGCGGGGAAGAAAGATATGTGTTGTCCAGTGCTTCGTCTGACTGCACAGGAGATTCCTCAACATTTTCTTTGCAAGCTGCATTCGGCTGGCATACTTGTTGAAATTGAAAGCAGTGCTTCTTGAAACGTAGGCATTGCACTTCGTATTCTCGAAAAAAGTTAACAATAGCTTATCTTTCGTGCAGCAGTGCCTTGCAAAGATTATTCACATTTTAGCTGGCAGAACTGCAATACAAGCTGCTATGAGCAGTGTGAAAAAGAAGCAGAGATTTGTGAACCGATAGCCATCAAGGCAGCTGTGTGATTTACTCAGAACCGAGGCTTAGCAGAGGGGCAAATGGGCAAGCTGAAGTTAAGGATGAGACCAGGCCGAGACAAAGTATAATGGTGGAGACGGTAATGTTGTTGATTTTGAGGAAAGAATCGAATGAAATCTTCATCAACGGTTCCATGGTGTAATGGTGAGCACTCTGGAGTTCTTTAATCCACCAAGTCCGAGTTCAAATCTCGCTGGAACCTGAATTCGTGTTGTCCCAGCTGCTGGAAATTTGGGACATACAAGCTTGGCATCTTCATAACAACCACGATTACGGGTCCGTTTGCTGCCTGGATCAATGTCAGTTGATTTATTGATCTCGACATCAGATGAGAGGCTCAACCTCACATTCCCAGTTCCAAATAAGAGGGGGAGAAAGGTGTGTGTTGTCCAGTGCTTCGTTTGACTGCACAGCAGAATGCTCAACATTTTCTTTGCAAGCTGCATTCGGCTGGCATACTTGTTGAAATTGAAAGCAGTGCTTCTTGAAACGTAGGCATTGCACTTCGTATTCTCGAAAAAAGTTAACAATTGCTTATCTTTCGTGCAGCAGTGCCTTGCAAAGATTATACTCATTTTAACTGGCAGGACTGCAATGCAATCTGCCATGAGCAGTGTGAAAAAGAAGCTGAGATTTGTGAACCGATAGCGATCAAGGCAGCTGTGTTATTTGCTCAGAACCGAAGCTGAGCAGAGGGGCAAGTGGGCAAGCTGAAGTTAAGGATGAGACCAGGCCGAGACAAAGTATAATGGTGGAGATGGTAATGTTGTTGATTTTGAGAAAAGAATCTAGGGAACTGTTACGCAAAGGTTCTATGGTGTAATGGTAAGCACTCTGGGCGTTGATTCCAACGATCCAAGTTCAAATCTCGGTGGAACCTGAATTCTTATTGTCCCAGCTGCTGGAAATTTGGGACATACAAGCTTGGTATCTGCATACCAACCACGGTTACGGGACCGTTTGCTGACTGAATCAATGACGGTTGATTTATTGTTCTCGACATCATATGATCGGCTAAACCTCTCATTCCCAGTTACAAATAAGCCGGGGAGAAAGATATGTGTTGTCCAGTGCTTCGTTTGACTGCACAGCAAATTGCTCAACAGTTTCTTTGCAAGCTGCATTCGGCTGGCATAATTGTTGAAATTGAAAGCGGTGCTTCTTGAAACGTAGACATTGCACTTCGTATTCTCGAAAAAAGTTATCAATTGCTTATCTTTCGTGCAGCAGTGCCTTGCAAAGATTATTCACATTTTCCCTGGCAGGACTGCAATACAAGCTGCTATGAGTAGTGTGAAAAAGAAGCAGAAATTTGTGAACCGATAGCCATCAAGGCAGCTTTGTGATTTACTCAGAACCGAGCCTTAGCAGAGGGGCAACTGGGCAAGCTGAAGTTAAGGATGAGACCAGACCGAGACAAAGTATAATGGTGGAGACGGTAATGTTGTTGATTTTAAGAAAAGATTCTAATGATTTTTTCAGCAAAGGTTCCATGGTGTAATGGTGAGCACTCTGGACTTTGAATCCAGCGATGCGAGTTTAAATCTCGATGGATCAGATTTCTTGTTGTCCCAGCTGCTGGAAATTTGGGACATACAAGCTTGGCATCTGCATACCAACCACGGTTACGGGACCGTTTGCTGCCTGAATCAATGACGGTTGATTTATTGTTCTCGACATCAGATGATAGGCTCAACCTCTCATTCCCAGTTCCAAATAAGAGGGGGAGAAAGATGTGTGTTGTCCAGTGCTTCGTTTGACTGCACAGCAGAATGTTCAACATTTTCTTTGCAAGCTGCATTCGGCAGCCATACTTGCTGAAATTGAAAGCAGTGCTTCTTGAAACGTACGCATTGCACTTCGTATTCTCGAAAAAAGTTAACAATTGCTTATCTTTCGTGCAGCAGTGCCTTGCAAAGATTATACTCATTTTACCTGGCAGGACTGCAATGCAATCTGCCATGAGCAGTGTGAAAAAGAAGCTGAGATTTGTGAACCGATAGCCATCAAGGCAGCTGTGTCATTTGCTCAGAACCAAAGCTTAGCAGAGGGGCAAGTGGGCAAGCTGAAGTTAAGGATGAAACCAGGCCGAGACAAAGTATAATGGTGGAGATGGTAATGTTGTTGATTTTGAGAAAAGAATCTAGGGCACGGTTCAGCAAAGGTTCCATGGTGTAATGGTAAGCACTCTGGACTTTGAGTTCAGTGATCCGAGTTCAAACCTTGGTGGAACCTGAATTCTTGTTGTCCCAGCTGCTGGAAATTTGGGACATACAAGCTTGGCATCTGCATACCAACCACGGTTACAGGACCGTTTGCTGCCTGAATCAATGACGGTTGATTTATTGTTCTCGACATCAGAGGACAGGCTCAACCTCTTATTCCCAGTTCCAAATAAGCCGGGGAGAAAGATGTGTGTTGTCCAGTGCTTCGTTTGACTGCACAGCAGATTGCTCAACATTTTCTTTGCAAGCTGCATTCGGCTGGCTTACTTGTTGAAATTGAAATCAGTGCTTCTTGAAACGTAGACATTGCACTTCGTGTTCTCGAAAAAAGTTAACAATTGCTTATCTTTCGTGCAGCAGTGCCTTGCAAAGATTATTCGCATTTTCCCTGGCAGGACTGCAATACAAGCTGCTATGAGCAGTGTGAAAAAGAAGCAGAGATTTGTGAACCAATAGCCATCAAGGCAGCTGTGTGATTTACTCAGAACCGAGGCTTAGCAGAGGGGCAAATGGGCAAGCTGAAGTTAAGGATGAGCCAGGCCGAGACAAAGTATAATGGTGGAGACGGTAATGTTGTTGATTTTGAGGAAAGAATCTAATGAAATCTTCAGCAACGGTTCCATGGTGTCATGGTGAGCACTCTGGACTTCTTGAATCCACCAAGTCCGAGTTCAAATCTCGCTGGAACCTGAATTCGTGTTGTCCCAGCTGCTGGAAATTTGGGACATACAAGCTTGGTATCTGCATACCAACCACGGTTACGGGACCGTTTGTTGCCTGAATCAATGACGGTTGATTTATTGTTCTCGACATCAGATGATAGGCTCAATCTCTCATTCCCAGTTCCAAATAAGCGGGGAAGAAAGATATGTGTTGTCCAGTGCTTCGTTTGACTGCACAGCAGATTCCTCAACATTTTCTTTGCAAGCTGCATTCGGCTGGCATACTTGTTGAAATTGAAAGCAGTGCTTCTTGAAACGTAGGCATTGCACTTCGTATTCTCGAAAAAAGTTAACAATTGCTTATCTTTCGTGCAGCAGTGCCTTGCAAAGATTATTCACATTTTACCTGGCAGGACTGCAATACAAGCTGCTATGAGCAGTGTGAAAAAGAAGCAGAGATTTGTGAACCGATAGCCATCAAGGCAGCTGTGTGATTTACTCAGAACCGAGGCTTAGCAGAGGGGCAAGTGGGCAAGCTGAAGTTAAGGATGAGACCAGGCCGAGACAAAGTATAATGGTGGAGATGGTAATGTTGTTGATTTTGAGAAAAGAATCTATGGCATTGTTCAGCAAAGGTTCCATGGTGTAATGGTAAGCACTCTGGACTTTGAGTTCAGTGATCCGAGTTCAAATCTTGGTGGAACCTGAATTCTTTTTGTCCCAGCTGCTGGAAATTTGGGGCATACAAGCTTGGCATCTGCATACCAACCACGGTTACAGGACCGTTTGCTGCCTGAATCAATGACGGTTGATTTATTGTTCTCGACATCAGATGACAGGCTGAACCTCTCATTCGCAGTTCCAAATAAGCGGGGGAGAAAGATGTGTATTGTCCAGTGCTTCGTTTCACTGCACAGCAGATTGCTCAACATTTTCTTTGCAAGCTGCATTCGGCTGGCATACTTGTTGAAATTGAAAGCAGTGCTTCTTGAAACGTAGACATTGCACTTCGTATTCTCGAAAAAAGTTAACAATTGCTTATCTTTCGTGCAGCAGTGCCTTGCAAAGATTATTCACATTTTCCCTGGCAGGACTGCAATACAAGCTGCAATGAGCAGTGTGAAAAAGAAGCAGAGATTTGTGAACCGATAGCCATCAAGGCAGCTGTGTGGTTTACTCAGAACCGAGGCTTAGCAGAGGGGCAAGTGGGCAAGCTGAAGTTAAGGATGAGATCAAGCCGAGACAAAGTATAATGTGGGAGATGGTAATGTTGTTGATTTTGAGAGAAGAATGTAGGACACTGTACAGCAAAGGTTCCATGGTGTAATGGTAAGCACTCTGGACTCTGAATCCAGCAATCCGAGTTCAAATCTCGGTGGAATCTGAATTCTTGTTGTCCCAGCTGTTGGAAATTTGGGACATGCAAGCTTGGCATCTGCATACCAACCACGGTTACGGGACCGTTTGCTGCCTGAATCAATTATGGTTGATTTATTGTTCTCGACATCAGAGGACAGGCTCAACCTCTCATTCCCAGTTCCAAATAAGCCGGGGAGAAAGATGTGTGTTGTCCAGTGCTTCGTTTGACTGCACAGCCGATTGCTCAACATTTTCTTTGCAAGCTGCATTCGGCTGGCATACTTGTTGAAATTGAAAGCAGTGCTTCTTGAAACGTAAACATTGCACTTCGTATTCCCGAAAAAAGTTAACAATTGCTTATCTTTCGTGCAGCAGTGCCTTGCAAAGATTATTCACATTTTACCTGGCAGGACTGCAATACAAGCTGCTATGAGCAGCATGAAAAAGAAGCAGAGATTTGTGAACCGATAGCCATCAAGGCAGCTGTGTGATTTACTCAGAACCGAGGCTTAGCAGAGGGGCAAGTGGGCAAGCTGAAGTTAAGGATGAGACCAGACCGAGACAAAGTATAATGGTGGCGACGGTAATGTTGTTGATTTTAAGAAAAGATTCAAATGAATTTATCAGCAAAGGTTCCATGGTGTAATGGTGAGCACTCTGTACTTTGAATGCAGTCGAGCCGAGTTCAAATCTTGGTGGAACCTGAATTCTTGTTGTCCCAGCTGCTGGAAATTTGGGACATACAAGCTTGGCATCTGCATACCAACCACGGTTACGGGACCGTTTGCTGCCTGAATCAATGACGGTTGATTTATTGTTCTCGACATCAGATGATAGGCTCAATCTCTCATTCCCAGTTCCAAATAAGAGGGGGAGAAAGATGTGTGTTGTCCAGTGCTTCGTTTGACTGCACAGCAGAATGTTCAACATTTTCTTTGCAAGCTGCATTCGGCTGGCATACTTGCTGAAATTGAAAGCAGTGCTTCTTGAAACGTACGCATTGCACTTCGTATTCTCGAAAAAAGTTAACAATTGCTTATCTTTCGTGCAGCAGTGCCTTGCAAAGATTATACTCATTTTACCTGGCAGGACTGCAATGCAATCTGCCATGAGCAGTGTGAAAAAGAAGCTGAGATTTGTGAACCGATAGCCATCAAGGCAGCTGTGTGATTTGCTCAGAACCGAAGCTTAGCAGAGGGGCAAGTGGGCAAGCTGAAGTTAAGGATGAAACCAGGCCGAGACAAAGTATAATGGTGGAGATGGTAATGTTGTTGATTTTGAGAAAAGAATCTAGGGCACTGTTCAGC
>NW_028225182.1:918464-942070 GCF_052327205.1 Somniosus microcephalus | reverse complement strand
TCTCCTTCTCCTTCTTCTGCTTCTTCTGATTCACCCTCCTTACTTCACCTTCTCCTTCTCCTTCTTCTGCTTCTTCTGATTCACCCTCCAGACTTCACCTTCTCCTTCTCCTTCTTCTGCTTCTTCTGATTCACCCTCCAGACTTCACCTTCTCCTTCTCCTTATTCTGCTTCTTCTGATTCACCCTCCAGACCTCACCTTCTCCTTCTCCATTTCTACTTCTTCTGATTCACCCTCCAGACATCATCTTCTCCTTCTCCTTCTTCTGCTTCTTCTGATTCACCCTCCAGACTTCACCTTCTCCTTCTCGTTCTTCTGCTTCTTCTGATTCACCCTCCAGACTTCACCTTCTCCTTCTCCTTCTTCTACTTCTTCTGATTCACCCTCCAGACTTCACCTTCTCCTTCTCCTTCTTCTACTTCTTCTGATTCACCCTCCAGTCTTCACCTTCTCCTACTCCTTCTTCTGCTTCTTCTGCTTCACCCTCCAGACTTCACCTTCTCCTTCCCTTTCTTCTGCTTCTTCTGATTCACCCTCCAGACTTCACCTTCTCCTTCTCCTTCTTCTGATTCTTCTGATTCACCCTCCAGACTTCACTTTCTCGTTCTCCTTCTTCTGCTTCTTTTGATTCACCCTCCTGACTTCACCTTCTCCTTCTCCTTCTTCTACTTCTTCTGATTCACCCTCCTGACTTCACCTTCTCCTTCTCCTTCTTCTACTTCTTCTGCTTCACCCTCCAGACTTCACCTTCTCCTTCTACTTCTTCTCCTTCTTCTGATTCACCCTCCAGACTTCACCTTCTCCTTCTCCTTCTTCTGCTTCTTCTGATTCACCCTCCAGACTTCACCTTCTCCTTCTCCTTCTTCTACTTCTTCTGATTCACCCTCCAGACTTCATCTTCTCCTTCTCCTTCTTCTGCTTCTTCTGATTCACCCTCCAGACTTCACCTTCTCCTTCTCCTTCTTCTGCTTCTTCTGATTCACCCTCCAGACTTCACCTTCTCCTTCTCCTTCTTCTGCTTCTTCTGCTTCACCCTCCTGACTTCACCTTCTCCTTCTCCTTCTTCTACTTCTTCTGATTCACCCTCCACACTTCACCTTCTCCTTCTCCTTCTTCTGCTTCACCCTCCAGACTTCACCTTCTACTTCTCCTTCTTCTGCTTCTTCTGATTCACCCTCCTGACTTCACCTTCTCCTTCTCCTTCTTCTGCTTCTCCTGATTCACCCCCCAGACTTCACCTTCTCCTTCTCCTTCTTCTGCTTCTTCTGATTCACCCTCCAGACTTCACCTTCTCCTTCTCCTTATTCTGCTTCTTCTGATTCACCCTCCAGACCTCACCTTCTCCTTCTCCATTTCAACTTCTTCTGATTTACCATCCAGACTTCATCTTCTCCTTCTCCTTCTTCTGCTTCTTCTGATTCACCCTCCAGACTTCACCTTCTCCTTCTCCTTCTTCTACTTCTTCTGATTCATCCTCCAGTCTTCACCTTCTCCTTCTCCTTCTTCTGCTTCACCCTCCAGACTTCACCTTCTCCTTCCCTTTCTTCTGCTTCTTCTGATTCACCCTCCAGACTTCATCTTCTCCTTCTCCTTCTTCTGCTTCTTCTGAATCACCCTCCTGACTTCACCTTCTCCTTCTCCTTCTTCAGCTTCTTCTGATTCACCCTCCAGACTTCACTTCTCCTTCTCGTTCTTCTACTTCTTCTGATTCACCCTCCAGACTTCACCTTCTCCTTCTCCTTCTTCTGCTTCTTCTGATTCACCCTCCAGACTTCACCTTCTCCTTCTCCTTCTTCTACTTCTTCTGATTCACCCTCCAGACTTCACCTTCTCCTTCTCCTTCTTCTACTTCTTCTGATTCACCCTCCAGTCTTCACCTTCTCCTACTCCTTCTTCTGCTTCTTCTGCTTCACCCTCCAGACTTCACCTTCTCCTTCCCTTTCTTCTGCTTCTTCTGATTCACCCTCCAGACTTCACCTTCTCCTTCTCCTTCTTCTGATTCTTCTGATTCACCCTCCAGACTTCACTTTCTCGTTCTCCTTCTTCTGCTTCTTTTGATTCACCCTCCTGACTTCACCTTCTCCTTCTCCTTCTTCTACTTCTTCTGATTCACCCTCCTGACTTCACCTTCTCCTTCTCCTTCTTCTACTTCTTCTGCTTCACCCTCCAGACTTCACCTTCTCCTTCTCCTTCTTCTACTTCTTCTGATTCACCCTCCAGACTTCACCTTCTCCTTCTCCTTCTTCTGCTTCTTCTGATTCACCCTCCAGACTTCACCTTCTCCTTCTCCTTCTTCTGCTTCTTCTGATTCACCCTCCAGACTTCACCTTCTCCTTCTCCTTCTTCTACTTCTTCTGATTCACCCTCCAGACTTCATCTTCTCCTTCTCCTTCTTCTGCTTCTTCTGATTCACCCTCCAGACTTCACCTTCTCCTTCTCCTTCTTCTGCTTCTTCTGATTCACCCTCCAGACTTCACCTTCTCCTTCTCCTTCTTCTGCTTCTTCTGCTTCACCCTCCTGACTTCACCTTCTCCTTCTCCTTCTTCTACTTCTTCTGATTCACCCTCCACACTTCACCTTCTCCTTCTCCTTCTTCTGCTTCTTCTGCTTCACCCTCCAGACTTCACCTTCTACTTCTCCTTCTTCTGCTTCTTCTGATTCACCCTCCTGACTTCACCTTCTCCTTCTCCTTCTTCTGCTTCTCCTGATTCACCCCCCAGACTTCACCTTCTCCTTCTCCTTCTTCTGCTTCTTCTGATTCACCCTCCAGACTTCACCTTCTCCTTCTCCTTATTCTGCTTCTTCTGATTCACCCTCCAGACCTCACCTTCTCCTTCTCCATTTCAACTTCTTCTGATTTACCATCCAGACTTCATCTTCTCCTTCTCCTTCTTCTGCTTCTTCTGATTCACCCTCCAGACTTCACCTTCTCCTTCTCCTTCTTCTACTTCTTCTGATTCATCCTCCAGTCTTCACCTTCTCCTTCTCCTTCTTCTGCTTCACCCTCCAGACTTCATCTTCTCCTTCTCCTTCTTCTGATTCTTCTGATTCACCCTCCAGACTTCACCGTCTGCTTCTCCTTCTTCTGCTTCTTCTGATTCACCCTCCTGACTTCACCTTCTCCTTCTCCTTCTTCTACTTCTTCTGATTCACCCTCCTGACTTCACCTTCTCCTTCTCCTTCTTCTACTTCTTCTGCATCACCCTCCAGACTTCACCTTCTCCTTCTCCTTCTTCTACTTCTTCTGATTCAGCCTCCAGACTTCACCTTCTCCTTCTCCTTCTTCTGCTTCTTCTGATTCACCCTCCAGACTTCACCTTCTCCTTCTCCTTCTTCTGCTTCTTCTGATTCACCCTCCAGACTTCACCTTCTCCTTCTCCTTTTTCTACTTCTTCTGATTCACCCTCCAGACTTCATCTTCTCCTTCTCCTTCTTCTGCTTCTTCTGAATCACCCTCCTGACTTCACCTTCTCCTTCTCCTTCTTCAGCTTCTTCTGATTCACCCTCCAGACTTCACTTCTCCTTCTCGTTCTTCTACTTCTTCTGATTCACCCTCCAGACTTCACCTTCTCCTTCTCCTTCTTCTGCTTCTTCTGATTCACCCTCCAGACTTCACCTTCTCCTTCTCCTTCTTCTACTTCTTCTGATTCACCCTCCAGACTTCACCTTCTCCTTCTCCTTCTTCTACTTCTTCTGATTCACCCTCCAGTCTTCACCTTCTCCTACTCCTTCTTCTGCTTCTTCTGCTTCACCCTCCAGACTTCACCTTCTCCTTCCCTTTCTTCTGCTTCTTCTGATTCACCCTCCAGACTTCACCTTCTCCTTCTCCTTCTTCTGATTCTTCTGATTCACCCTCCAGACTTCACTTTCTCGTTCTCCTTCTTCTGCTTCTTTTGATTCACCCTCCTGACTTCACCTTCTCCTTCTCCTTCTTCTACTTCTTCTGATTCACCCTCCTGACTTCACCTTCTCCTTCTCCTTCTTCTACTTCTTCTGCTTCACCCTCCAGACTTCACCTTCTCCTTCTCCTTCTTCTACTTCTTCTGATTCACCCTCCAGACTTCACCTTCTCCTTCTCCTTCTTCTGCTTCTTCTGATTCACCCTCCAGACTTCACCTTCTCCTTCTCCTTCTTCTGCTTCTTCTGATTCACCCTCCAGACTTCACCTTCTCCTTCTCCTTCTTCTACTTCTTCTGATTCACCCTCCAGACTTCATCTTCTCCTTCTCCTTCTTCTGCTTCTTCTGATTCACCCTCCAGACTTCACCCTCTCCTTCTCCTTCTTCTGCTTCTTCTGATTCACCCTCCAGACTTCACCTTCTCCTTCTCCTTCTTCTGCTTCTTCTGCTTCACCCTCCTGACTTCACCTTCTCCTTCTCCTTCTTCTACTTCTTCTGATTCACCCTCCACACTTCACCTTCTCCTTCTCCTTCTTCTGCTTCTTCTGCTTCACCCTCCAGACTTCACCTTCTACTTCTCCTTCTTCTGCTTCTTCTGATTCACCCTCCTGACTTCACCTTCTCCTTCTCCTTCTTCTGCTTCTCCTGATTCACCCCCCAGACTTCACCTTCTCCTTCTCCTTCTTCTGCTTCTTCTGATTCACCCTCCAGACTTCACCTTCTCCTTCTCCTTATTCTGCTTCTTCTGATTCACCCTCCAGACCTCACCTTCTCCTTCTCCATTTCAACTTCTTCTGATTTACCATCCAGACTTCATCTTCTCCTTCTCCTTCTTCTGCTTCTTCTGATTCACCCTCCAGACTTCACCTTCTCCTTCTCCTTCTTCTACTTCTTCTGATTCATCCTCCAGTCTTCACCTTCTCCTTCTCCTTCTTCTGCTTCACCCTCCAGACTTCACCTTCTCCTTCCCTTTCTTCTGCTTCTTCTGATTCACCCTCCAGACTTCACCTTCTCCTTCTCCTTCTTCTGATTCTTCTGATTCACCCTCCAGACTTCACCGTCTGCTTCTCCTTCTTCTGCTTCTTCTGATTCACCCTCCTGACTTCACCTTCTCCTTCTCCTTCTTCTACTTCTTCTGATTCACCCTCCTGACTTCACCTTCTCCTTCTCCTTCTTCTACTTCTTCTGCATCACCCTCCAGACTTCAACTTCTCCTTCTCCTTCTTCTACTTCTTCTGATTCAGCCTCCAGACTTCACCTTCTCCTTCTCCTTCTTCTGCTTCTTCTGATTCACCCTCCAGACTTCACCTTCTCCTTCTCCTTCTTCTGCTTCTTCTGATTCACCCTCCAGACTTCACCTTCTCCTTCTCCTTTTTCTACTTCTTCTGATTCACCCTCCAGACTTCATCTTCTCCTTCTCCTTCTTCTGCTTCTTCTGATTCACCCTCCAGACTTCACCTTCTCCTTCTCCTTCTTCAGCTTCTTCTGATTCACCCTCCAGACTTCACTTCTCCTTCTCGTTCTTCTACTTCTTCTGATTCACCGTCCAGACTTCACCTTCTCCTTCTCCTTCTTCTACTTCTTCTGATTCACCCTCCAGACTTCACCTTCTCCTTCTCCTTCTTCTGCTTCTTCTGATTCACCCTCCAGACTTCACCTTCTCCTTCTCCTTCTTCTGCTTCTTCTGATTCACCCTCCAGACTTCACCTTCTCCTTCTCCTTCTTCTGCTTCTTCTGATTCACCCTTCAGGCTTCACCTTCTCCTTCTCCTTCTTCTGCTTCTTCTGATTCACCCTCCAGACTTCATCTTCTCCTTCTCCTTCTTCTGCTTCTTCTGATTCACCCTCCAGACTTCACCTTCTCCTTCTCCTTCTTCTGCTTCTTCTGATTCACCCTCCAGACTTCGCCTTCTCCTTCTCCTTCTTCTACTTCTTCTGATTCACCCTCCAGACTTCACCTTCTCCTTCTGCTTCTTCTACTACTTCTGATTCACCCTCCAGTCTTCACCTTCTCCTTCTCCTTCTTCTTCTTCTTCTGATTCACCCTCCAGACTTCACCTTCTCCTTCTCCTTCTTCTGCTTCTTCTGATTCACCCTCCAGACTTCACCTTCTCCTTCTCCTTCGTCTACTTCTTCTGATTCACCCTCCAGACTACATCTTCTCCTTCTCCTTCTTCTACTTCTTCTGATTCACCCTCCAGACTTCAGCTTCTCCTTCTCCTTCTTCTGCTTCTTCTGATTCACCCTCCATACTTCAACATCTCCTTCTCCTGCTTCTACTTCTTCTGATTCACCCTCCAGACTTCACCTTCTCCTTCTCTTTCTTCTACTTCTTCCGATTCACCCTCCAGACTTCACCTTCTCCTTCTCCTTCTACTTCTTCTGCTTCTCCCTCCAGACTTCACCTTCTCCTTCTCCTTCTTCTACTTCTTCTGATTCACCCTCCAAACATCACGTTCTCCTTCTCCTTCTTCTACTTCTTCTGATTCACCCTCCAGACTTCAACTTCTCCTTCTCCTTCTTCTACTTCTTCTGCTTCGCCCTCCAGACTTCACCTTCTCCTTCTCCTTCTTCTGCTTCTTCTGCTTCACCCTCCAGACTTCACCTTCTCCTTCTCCTTCTTCTGCTTCTTCTGCTTCACCCTCCTGACTTCACCTTCTTCTTCTCCTTCTTCTACTTCTTCTGATTCACCCTCCAGACTTCACCTTCTCCTTCTCCTTCTTCTGCTTCTTCTGCTTCACCCTCCAGACTTCACCTTCTCCTTCTACTTCTTCTGCTTCTTCTGCTGCACCCTCCAGACTTCACCTTCTCCTTCTCCTTCTTCTGCTTCTTCTGCTTCACCCTCCTGACTTCACCTTCTCCTTCTCCTTCTTCTACTTCTTCTGCTTCACCCCCTGACTTCACCTTCTCCTTCTTCTGCTTCTTCTGATTCACCCTCCAGACTTCACCTTCTCCTTCTCCTTATTCTGCTTCTTCTGATTCACCCTCCAGACCTCACCTTCTCCATCTCCATTTCTACTTCTTCTGATTCACCCTCCAGACTTCATCTTCTCCTTCTCCTTCTTCTGCTTCTTCTGATTCACCCTCCAGACTTCACCTTCTCCTTCTCCTTCTTCTGCTTCTTCTGATTCAGCCTCCAGACTTCACCTTCTCCTTCTCCTTCTTCTACTTCTTCTGATTCACCCTCCAGACTTCACCTTCTCCATCTCCTTCTTCTACTTCTTCTGATTCATCCTCCAGTCTTCACCTTCTCCTTCTCCTTCTTCTGCTTCTTCTGCTTCACCCTCCAGACTTCACCTTCTCCTTCCCTTTCTTCTGCTTCTTCTGATTCACCCTCCAGACTTCACCTTCTCCTTCTCCTTCTTCTGATTCTTCTGATTCACCCTCCAGACTTCACCGTCTCCTTCTCCTTCTTCTGCTTCTTCTGATTCACCCTCCTGACTTCACCTTCTCCTTCTCCTTCTTCTACCTCTTCTGATTCACCCTCCTGACTGCACCTCCTCCTTCTCCTTCTTCTACTTCTTCTGCATCACCCTCCAAACTTCACCTTCTCCTTCTCCTTCTTCTACTTCTACTGATTCACCCTCCAGACTTCACCTTCTCCTTCTCCTTCTTCTGCTTCTTCTGATTCACCTCCAGACTTCACCTTCTCCTTCTCCTTCTTCTGCTTCTTCTGATTCACCCTCCAGACTTCAACTTCTCCTTCTCCTTTTTCTACTTCTTCTGATTCACCCTCCAGACGTCATCTTCTCCTTCTCCTTCTTCTGATTCTTCTGATTCACTCTCCAGACTTCACATTCTCCTTCTCCTTCTTCTGCTTCTTCTGATTCACCCTCCAGACTTCACCTTCTCCTTCTCCTTCTTCTACTTCTTCTGATTCACCCTCCAGACTTCACCTTCTCCTTCTCCTTCTTCTACTTCTTCTGGTTCACCCTCCAGACTTCACCTTCTCCTTCTCCTTCCTCTGCTTCTTCTGATTCACCCTCCAGACTTCACCTTCTCCTTCTCCTTCTTCTGCTTCTTCTGATTCACCCTCCAGACTTCACCTTCTCCTTCTCCTTCTTCTGCTTCTTCTGATTCACCCTCCAGACTTCATCTTCTCCTTCTCCTTCTTCTGCTTCTTCTGATTCACCCTCCAGACTTCACCATCTCCTTCTCCTTCTTCAGCTTCTTCTGATTCACCCTCCAGACTTCACTTCTCCTTCTCCTTCTTCTACTTCTTCTGATTCACCCTCCAGACTTTACCTTCTCCTTCTCCTTCTTCTACTTCTTCTGATTCACCCTCCAGACTTCACCTTCTCCTTCTCCTTCTTCTGCTGCTTCTGATACACCCTCCAGACTTCACCTTCTCCTTCTCCTTCTTCTGATTCACCCTCCAGACTTCACCTTCTCCTTCTCCTTCTTCTGCTTCTTCTGATTCACCCTTCAGGCTTCACCTTCTCCTTCAACTTCTTCTACTTCTTCTGATTCATCCTCCAGTCTTCACCTTCTCCTTCTCCTTCTTCTGCTTCTTCTGCTTCACCCTCCAGACTTCACCTTCTCCTTCCCTTTCTTCTGCTTCTTCTGATTCACCCTCCAGACTTCACCTTCTCCTTCTCCTTCTTCTGATTCTTCTGATTCACCCTTCCAGACTTCACCGTCTCCTTCTCCTTCTTCTGCTTCTTCTGATTCACCCTCCTGACTTCACCTTCTCCTTCTCCTTCTTCTACCTCTTCTGATTCACCCTCCTGACTTCACCTTCTCCTTCTCCTTCTTCTACTTCTTCTGCATCACCCTCCAGACTTCACCTTCTCCTTCTCCTTCTTCTACTTCTACTGATTCACCCTCCAGACTTCACCTTCTCCTTCTCCTTCTTCTGCTTCTTCTGATTCACCTCCAGACTTCACCTTCTCCTTCTCCTTTTTCTACTTCTTCTGATTCACCCTCCAGACGTCATCTTCTCCTTCTCCTTCTTCTGCTTCTTCTGATTCACCCTCCAGACTTCAGATTCTCCTTCTCCTTCTTCTGCTTCTTCTGATTCACCCTCCAGACTTCACCTTCTCCTTCTCCTTCTTCTACTTCTTCTGATTCACCCTCCAGACTTCACCTTCTCCTTCTCCTTCTTCTACTTCTTCTGATTCACCCTCCAGACTTCAGCTTCTCCTTCTCCTTCCTCTGCTTCTTCTGATTCACCCTCCAGACTTCACCTTCTCCTTCTCCTTCTTCTGCTTCTTCTGATTCACCCTCCAGACTTCATCTTCTCCTTCTCCTTCTTCAGCTTCTTCTGATTCACCCTCCAGACTTCACTTCTCCTTCTCCTTCTTCTACTTCTTCTGATTCACCCTCCAGACTTCACCTTCTCCTTCTCCTTCTTCTACTTCTTCTGATTCACCCTCCAGACTTCACCTTCTCCTTCTCCTTCTTCTACTTCTTCTGATTCACCCTCCAGACTTCACCTTCTCCTTCTCCTTTTTCTACTTCTTCTGATTCACCCTCCAGACGTCATCTTCTCCTTCTCCTTCTTCTGCTTCTTCTGATTCACCCTCCAGACTTCACATTCTCCTTCTCCTTCTTCTGCTTCTTCTGATTCACCCTCCAGACTTCACCTTCTCCTTCTCCTTCTTCTACTTCTTCTGATTCACCCTCCAGACTTCACCTTCTCCTTCTCCTTCTTCTACATCTTCTGATTCACCCTCCAGACTTCACCTTCTCCTTCTCCTTCCTCTGCTTCTTCTGATTCACCCTCCAGACTTCACCTTCTCCTTCTCCTTCTTCTGCTTCTTCTGATTCACCCTCCAGACTTCACCTTCTCCTTCTCCTTCTTCTACTTCTTCTGATTCACCCTTCAGACTTCACCTTCTCCTTCTAATTCTTCTGATTCTTCTGATTCACCCTCCAGACTTCATCTTCTCCTTCTCTTTCTTCTGCTTCTTCTAATTCACCCTCCAGACTTCACCTTCTCCTTCTCCTTCTTCTGCTTCTTCTGATTCACCCTCCAGACTTCGCCTTCTCCTTCTCCTTCTTCTACTTCTTCTGATTCACCCTCCAGACTTCACCTTCTCCTTCTGCTTCTTCTACTTCTTCTGATTCACCCTCCATTCTTCACCTTCTCCTTCTCCTTCTTCTACTTCTTCTGATTCACCCTCCAGACTTCACCTTCTCCTTCTCCTTCTTCTGCTTCTTCTGATTCACCCTCCAGACTTCACCTTCTCCTTCTCCTTCGTCTACTTCTTCTGATTCACCCTCCAGACTACATCTTCTCCTTCTCCTTCTTCTACTGCTTCTGATTCACCCTCCAGACTTCATCTTCTCCTTCTCCTTCTTCTGCTTCTTCTGATTCACCCTCCATACTTCACCTTCTCCTTCTCCTTCTTCTACTTCTTCTGATTCACCCTCCAGACTTCACCTTCTCCTTCTCCTTCTTCTACTTCTTCTGATTCACCCTCCAGACTTCATCTTCTCCTTCTCCTTCTTCTGCTTCTTCTGATTCACCCTCCATACTTCACCTTCTCCATCTCCTTCTTCTACTTCTTCTGATTCACCCTCCAGACTTCACCTTCTCCTTCTCCTTCTTCTACTTCTTCCGATTCACCCTCCAGACTTCACCTTCTCCTTCTCCTTCTTCTACTTCTACTGATTCACCCTCCAGACTTCACCTTCTCCTTCTCCTTCTTCTGCTTCTTCTGATTCACCTCCAGACTTCACCTTCTCCTTCTCCTTCTTCTGCTTCTTCTGATTCACCCTCCAGACTTCAACTTCTCCTTCTCCTTTTTCTACTTCTTCTGATTCACCCTCCAGACGTCATCTTCTCCTTCTCCTTCTTCTGATTCTTCTGATTCACTCTCCAGACTTCACATTCTCCTTCTCCTTCTTCTGCTTCTTCTGATTCACCCTCCAGACTTCACCTTCTCCTTCTCCTTCTTCTACTTCTTCTGATTCACCCTCCAGACTTCACCTTCTCCTTCTCCTTCTTCTACTTCTTCTGGTTCACCCTCCAGACTTCACCTTCTCCTTCTCCTTCCTCTGCTTCTTCTGATTCACCCTCCAGACTTCACCTTCTCCTTCTCCTTCTTCTGCTTCTTCTGATTCACCCTCCAGACTTCACCTTCTCCTTCTCCTTCTTCTGCTTCTTCTGATTCACCCTCCAGACTTCATCTTCTCCTTCTCCTTCTTCTGCTTCTTCTGATTCACCCTCCAGACTTCACCATCTCCTTCTCCTTCTTCAGCTTCTTCTGATTCACCCTCCAGACTTCACTTCTCCTTCTCCTTCTTCTACTTCTTCTGATTCACCCTCCAGACTTTACCTTCTCCTTCTCCTTCTTCTACTTCTTCTGATTCACCCTCCAGACTTCACCTTCTCCTTCTCCTTCTTCTGCTTCTTCTGATACACCCTCCAGACTTCACCTTCTCCTTCTCCTTCTTCTGATTCACCCTCCAGACTTCACCTTCTCCTTCTCCTTCTTCTGCTTCTTCTGATTCACCCTTCAGGCTTCACCTTCTCCTTCAACTTCTTCTACTTCTTCTGATTCATCCTCCAGTCTTCACCTTCTCCTTCTCCTTCTTCTGCTTCTTCTGCTTCACCCTCCAGACTTCACCTTCTCCTTCCCTTTCTTCTGCTTCTTCTGATTCACCCTCCAGACTTCACCTTCTCCTTCTCCTTCTTCTGATTCTTCTGATTCACCCTTCCAGACTTCACCGTCTCCTTCTCCTTCTTCTGCTTCTTCTGATTCACCCTCCTGACTTCACCTTCTCCTTCTCCTTCTTCTACCTCTTCTGATTCACCCTCCTGACTTCACCTTCTCCTTCTCCTTCTTCTACTTCTTCTGCATCACCCTCCAGACTTCACCTTCTCCTTCTCCTTCTTCTACTTCTACTGATTCACCCTCCAGACTTCACCTTCTCCTTCTCCTTCTTCTGCTTCTTCTGATTCACCTCCAGACTTCACCTTCTCCTTCTCCTTTTTCTACTTCTTCTGATTCCCCCATCAAGACTTCATCTTCTCCTTCTCCTTCTTCTGCTTCTTCTGATTCACCCTCCAGACTTCAGATTCTCCTTCTCCTTCTTCTGCTTCTTCTGATTCACCCTCCAGACTTCACCTTCTCCTTCTCCTTCTTCTACTTCTTCTGATTCACCCTCCAGACTTCACCTTCTCCTTCTCCTTCTTCTACTTCTTCTGATTCACCCTCCAGACTTCACCTTCTCCTTCTCCTTCTTCTGCTTCTTCTGCTTCACCCTCCAGACTTCACCTTCTCCTTCTCCTTCTTCTGCTTCTTCTGCTGCGCCCTCCAGACTTCACCTTCTACTTCTCCTTTTTCTGCTTCTTCTGCTTCACCCTCCTGACTTCACCTTCTCCTTCTCCTTCTTCTGCTTCTTCTGATTCACCCTCCTTACTTCACCTTCTCCTTCTCCTTCTTCTGCTTCTTCTGATTCACCCTGCTGACTTCACCTTCTCCTTCTCCTTCTTCTGCTTCTCCTGATTCACCCCCCACACTTCACCTTCTCCTTCTCCTTCTTCTGCTTCTTCTGATTCACCCTCCAGACTTCACCTTCTCCTTCTCCTTATTCTGCTTCTTCTGATTCACCCTCCAGACCTCACCTTCTCCTTCTCCATTTCAACTTCTTCTGATTTACCATCCAGACTTCATCTTCTCCTTCTCCTTCTTCTGCTTCTTCTGATTCACCCTCCAGACTTCACCTTCTCCTTCTCCTTCTTCTACTTCTTCTGATTCATCCTCCAGTCTTCACCTTCTCCTTCTCCTTCTTCTGCTTCTTCTGCTTCACCCTCCAGACTTCACCTTCTCCTTCCCTTTCTTCTGCTTCTTCTGATTCACCCTCCAGACTTCACCTTCTCCTTCTCCTTCTTCTGATTCTTCTGATTCACCCTCCAGACTTCACCGTCTCCTTCTCCTTCTTCTGCTTCTTCTGATTCACCCTCCTGACTTCACCTTCTCCTTCTCCTTCTTCTACTTCTTCTGATTCACCCTCCTGACTTTACCTTCTCCTTCTCCTTCTTCTACTTCTTCTGCATCACCCTCCAGACTTCACCTTCGCCTTCTCCTTCTTCTACTTCTTCTGATTCAGCCTCCAGACTTCACCTTCTCCTTCTCCTTCTTCTGCTTCTTCTGATTCACCCTCCAGACTTCACCTTCTCCTTCTCCTTCTTCTGCTTCTTCTGATTCACCCTCCAGACTTCACCTTCTCCTTCTCCTTTTTCTACTTCTTCTGATTCACCCTCCAGACTTCATCTTCTCCTTCTCCTTCTTCTGCTTCTTCTGATTCACCCTCCAGACTTCACCTTCTCCTTCTCCTTCCTCAGCTTCTTCTGATTCACCCTCCAGACTTCACTTCTCCTTCTCCTTCTTCTACTTCTTCTGATTCACCCTCCAGACTTCACCTTCTCCTTCTCCTTCTTCTACTTCTTCTGATTCACCCTCCAGACTTCACCTTCTCCTTCTCCTTCTTCTGCTTCTTCTGATTCACCCTCCAGACTTCACCCTCTCCTTCTCCTTCTTCTGCTTCTTCTGATTCACCCTCCAGACTTCACCTTCTCCTTCTCCTTCTTCTGCTTCTTCTGATTCACCCTTCAGGCTTCACCTTCTCCTTCTCCTTCTTCTGCTTCTTCTGATTCACCCTCCAGACTTCATCTTCTCCTTCTCCTTCTTCTGCTTCTTCTGATGCACCCTCCAGACTTCACCTTCTCCTTCTCCTTCTTCTGCTTCTTCTGATTCACCCTCCAGACTTCGCCTTCTCCTTCTCCTTCTTCTACTTCTTCTGATTCACCCTCCAGACTTCACCTTCTCCTTCTGCTTCTTCTACTACTTCTGATTCACCCTCCAGTCTTCACCTTCTCCTTCTCCTTCTTCTTCTTCTTCTGATTCACCCTCCAGACTTCCCCTTCTCCTTCTCCTTCTTCTGCTTCTTCTGATTCACCCTCCAGACTTCACCTTCTCCTTCTCCTTCGTCTACTTCTTCTGATTCACCCTCCAGACTACATCTTCTCCTTCTCCTTCTTCTACTTCTTCTGATTCACCCTCCAGACTTCATCTTCTCCTTCTCCTTCTTCTGCTTCTTCTGATTCACCCTCCATACTTCACCATCTCCTTCTCCTTCTTCTACTTCTTCTGATTCACCCTCCAGACTTCACCTTCTCCTTCTCCTTCTTCTACTTCTTCCGATTCACCCTCCAGACTTCACCTTCTCCTTCTCCTTCTTCTACTTCTTCTGCTTCTCCCTCCAGACTTCCCCTTCTCCTTCTCCTTCTTCTGCTTCTTCTGATTCACCCTCCAGACTTCACCTTCTCCTTCTCCTTCTTCTGCTTCTTCTGCTTCACCCTCCAGACTTCACCTTCTCCTTCTCCTTCTTCTGCTTCTTCTGCTGCGCCCTCCAGACTTCACCTTCTCCTTCTCCTTCTTCTACTTCTTCTGCTTCACCCCCCTGACTTCACCTTCTCCTTCTCCTTCTTCTGCTTTTTCTGATTCACCCTCCTAACTTCACCTTCTCCTTCTCCTTCTTCTGCTTCTTCTGATTCACCCTCCTGGCTTCACCTTCTCCTTCTCCTTCTTCTGCTTCTTCTGATTCACCCTCCAGACTTCACCATCTCCTTCTCCTTCGTCTGCTTCTTCTGATTCACCCTCCAGACTTCACCTTCTCCTTCTCCTTCTTCTCCTTCTTCTGATTCACCCTCCAGACTTCATCTTCTCCTTCTCCTTCTTCTGCTTCTTCTGATTCACCCTCCAGACTTCACCTTCTCCTTCTCCTTCTTCTACTTCTTCTGATTCACCCTCCAGACTTCACCTTCTCCTTCTCCTTCTTCTACTTCTTCTGATTCACCCTCCAGTCTTCACCTTCTCCTTCTCCTTCTTCTGCTTCTTCTGATTCACCCTCCAGACTTCACATTCTCCTTCTCCTTCTTCTGCTTCTTCTGGTTCACCCTCCAGACTTCACCTTCTCCTTCTCCTTCTTCTGCTTCCTCTGATTCACCCTTCAGACTTCACCTTCTCCTTCTCCTTCTTCTGCTTCTTCTGATTCACCCTCCAGACCTCACCTTCTCCTTCTCCTTCTTCTACTTCTTCTGATTCACCCTCCAGACTTCATCTTCTCCTTCTCCTTCTTCTGCTTCTTCTGATTCACCCTCCAGACTTCACCTTCTCCTTCTCCTTCTTCTGCTTCTTCTGATTCACCCTCCTGACTTCCCCTCCTCCTTCTCCTTCTTCTGCTTCTTCTGATTCACCCTCCAGACTTCATCTTCTCCTTCTCCTTCTTCTACTTCTTCTGATTCACCCTCCAGACTTCACCTTCTCCTTCTACTTCTTCTGCTTCTTCTGATTCACCCTCCAGACTTCACCTTCTCCTTCTCCTTCTTCTGCTTCTTCTGATTCACCCTCCAGACTTCACCTTCTCCTTCTCCTTCTTCTGCTTCTTCTGATTCACCCTCCAGACTTCACCTTCTCCTTCTCCTTCTTCTGCTTCTTCTGATTCACCCTCCAGACTTCACCTTCTCCTTCTCCTTCTTCTACTTCTTCTGATTCACCCTCCAGACTTCACCTTCTCCTTCTCCTTCTTCTGCTTCTTCTGATTCACCCTCCAGATTTCACCTTCTCCTTCTCCTTCTTCTACTTCTTCTGATTCACCCTCCAGACTTCACCTTCTCCTTCTCCTTCATCTACTTCTTCTGATTCACCCTCCAGACTTCACCTTCTCCTTCTCCTTCTTCTACTTCTTCTGCTTCTCCCTCCAGACTTCACCTTCTCTTCTCCTTCTTCTGCTTCTTCTGATTCACCCATCCAGACTTCACCTTCTCCTTCTCCTTCTTCTACTTCTTCTGATTCACCCTCCAGACTTCACCTTCTCCTTCTCCTTTTTCTACATCTTCTGATTCACCCTACAGACTTCACCTTCTCCTTCTCCTTCTTCTACTTCTTCTGATTCACCCTCCTGACTTCACCTTCTCCTTCTCCTTCTTCTGCATCTTCTCCTTCACCCTCCAGACTTCACCTTCTCCTTCTCCTTCTTCTGCTTCCTCTGCTTCACCCTCCAGACTTCAACTTCTCCTTCTCCTTCTTCTGCTTCTTCTGCTTCACCCTCCTGACTTCACCTTCTCCTTCTCCTTCTTCTACTTCTTCTGATTCACCCTGCAGACTTCACCTTCTCCTTCTCCTTCTTCTGCTTTTCTGCTTCACCCTCCAGACTTCACCTTCTCCTTCTCCTTCATCTGCTTCTTCTGCTTCGCCCTCCAGACTTCACCTTCTCCTTCTCCTTCTTCTGCTTCTTCTGCTTCACCCTCCAGACTTCACCTTCTCCTTCTCCTTCTTCTGCTTCTTCTGCTTCACCCTCCTGACTTCACCTTCTCCTTCTCCTTCTTCTACTTCTTCTGATTCACCCTCCAGTCTTCACCTTCTCCTTCTCCTTCTTCTGCTTCTTCTGCTTCACCCTCCAGACTTCACCTTCTCCTTCTCCTTCTTCTGCTTCTTCTGCTGCGCCCTCCAGACTTCACCTTCTCCTTCTCCTTCTTCTGCTTCTTCTGCTTCACCCTCCTGACTTCATCTTCTCCTTCTCCTTCTTCTGCATCTTCTGCTTCACCCCCCTGACTTCACCTTCTCCTTCTCCTTCTTCTGCTTCTTCTGATTCACCCTTCTTACTTCACCTTCTCCTTCTCCTTCTTCTGCTTCTTCTGATTCACCCTCCAGACTTCACCTTCTCCTTCTCCTTCTTCTGCTTCTTCTGATTCACCCTCCAGACTTCACCTTCTCCTTCTCCTTATTCTGCTTCTTCTGATTCACCCTCCAGACCTCACCTTCTCCTTCTCCATTTCTACTTCTTCTGATTCACCCTCCAGACTTCATCTTCTCCTTCTCCTTCTTCTGCTTCTTCTGATTCACCCTCCAGACTTCACCTTCTCCTTCTCCTTCTTCTGCTTCTTCTGATTCACCCTCCAGACTTCACCTTCTCCTTCTCCTTCTTCTACTTCTTCTGATTCACCCTCCAGACTTCACCTTCTCCTTCTCCTTCTTCTACTTCTTCTGATTCACCCTCCAGTCTTCACCTTCTCCTACTCCTTCTTCTGCTTCTTCTGCTTCACCCTCCAGACTTCACCTTCTCCTTCCCTTTCTTCTGCTTCTTCTGATTCACCCTCCAGACTTCACCTTCTCCTTCTCCTTCTTCTGATTCTTCTGATTCACCCTCCAGACTTCACTTTCTCGTTCTCCTTCTTCTGCTTCTTTTGATTCACCCTCCTGACTTCACCTTCTCCTGCTTCTTCTTCTACTTCTTCTGATTCACCCTCCTGACTTCACCTTCTCCTTCTCCTTCTTCTACTTCTTCTGCTTCACCCTCCAGACTTCACCTTCTCCTTCTCCTTCTTCTACTTCTTCTGATTCACCCTCCAGACTTCACCTTCTCCTTCTCCTTCTTCTGCTTCTTCTGATTCACCCTCCAGACTTCACCTTCTCCTTCTCCTTCTTCTGCTTCTTCTGATTCACCCTCCAGACTTCACCTTCTCCTTCTCCTTCTTCTACTTCTTCTGATTCACCCTCCAGACTTCATCTTCTCCTTCTCCTTCTTCTGCTTCTTCTGATTCACCCTCCAGACTTCACCTTCTCCTTCTCCTTCTTCTGCTTCTTCTGATTCACCCTCCAGACTTCACCTTCTCCTTCTCCTTCTTCTGCTTCTTCTGCTTCACCCTCCTGACTTCACCTTCTCCTTCTCCTTCTTCTACTTCTTCTGATTCACCCTCCACACTTCACCTTCTCCTTCTCCTTCTTCTGCTTCTTCTGCTTCACCCTCCAGACTTCACCTTCTACTTCTCCTTCTTCTGCTTCTTCTGATTCACCCTCCTGACTTCACCTTCTCCTTCTCCTTCTTCTGCTTCTCCTGATTCACCCCCCAGACTTCACCTTCTCCTTCTCCTTCTTCTGCTTCTTCTGATTCACCCTCCAGACTTCACCTTCTCCTTCTCCTTATTCTGCTTCTTCTGATTCACCCTCCAGACCTCACCTTCTCCTTCTCCATTTCAACTTCTTCTGATTTACCATCCAGACTTCATCTTCTCCTTCTCCTTCTTCTGCTTCTTCTGATTCACCCTCCAGACTACACCTTCTCCTTCTCCTTCTTCTACTTCTTCTGATTCATCCTCCAGTCTTCACCTTCTCCTTCTCCTTCTTCTGCTTCACCCTCCAGACTTCACCTTCTCCTTCCCTTTCTTCTGCTTCTTCTGATTCACCCTCCAGACTTCACCTTCTCCTTCTCCTTCTTCTGATTCTTCTGATTCACCCTCCAGACTTCACCGTCTGCTTCTCCTTCTTCTGCTTCTTCTGATTCACCCTCCTGACTTCACCTTCTCCTTCTCCTTCTTCTACTTCTTCTGATTCACCCTCCTGACTTCACCTTCTCCTTCTCCTTCTTCTACTTCTTCTGCATCACCCTCCAGACTTCACCTTCTCCTTCTCCTTCTTCTACTTCTTCTGATTCAGCCTCCAGACTTCACCTTCTCCTTCTCCTTCTTCTGCTTCTTCTGATTCACCCTCCAGACTTCACCTTCTCCTTCTCCTTCTTCTGCTTCTTCTGATACACCCTCCAGACTTCACCTTCTCCTTCTCCTTTTTCTACTTCTTCTGATTCACCCTCCAGACTTCATCTTCTCCTCCTCCTTCTTCTGCTTCTTCTGATTCACCCTCCAGACTTCACCTTCTCCTTCTCCTTCTTCAGCTTCTTCTGATTCACCCTCCAGACTTCACTTCTCCTTCTCGTTCTTCTACTTCTTCTGATTCACCGTCCAGACTTCACCTTCTCCTTCTCCTTCTTCTACTTCTTCTGATTCACCCTCCAGGCTTCACCTTCTCCTTCTCCTTCTTCTGCTTCTTCTGATTCACCCTCCAGACTTCACCTTCTCCTTCTCCTTCTTCTGCTTCTTCTGATTCACCCTCCAGACTTCACCTTCTCCTTCTCCTTCTTCTGCTTCTTCTGATTCACCCTTCAGGCTTCACCTTCTCCTTCTCCTTCTTCTGCTTCTTCTGATTCACCCTCCAGACTTCATCTTCTCCTTCTCCTTCTTCTGCTTCTTCTGATTCACCCTCCAGACTTCACCTTCTCCTTCTCCTTCTTCTGCTTCTTCTGATTCACCCTCCAGACTTCGCCTTCTCCTTCTCCTTCTTCTACTTCTTCTGATTCACCCTCCAGACTTCACCTTCTCCTTCTGCTTCTTCTACTACTTCTGATTCACCCTCCAGTCTTCACCTTCTCCTTCTTCTTCTTCTTCTTCTTCTGATTCACCCTCCAGACTTCACCTTCTCCTTCTCCTTCTTCTGCTTCTTCTGATTCACCCTCCAGACTTCACCTTCTCCTTCTCCTTCGTCTACTTCTTCTGATTCACCCTCCAGACTACATCTTCTCCTTCTCCTTCTTCTACTTCTTCTGATTCACCCTCCAGACCTCATCTTCTCCTTCTCCTTCTTCTGCTTCTTCTGATTCACCCTCCATACTTCACCATCTCCTTCTCCTGCTTCTACTTCTTCTGATTCACCCTCCAGACTTCACCTTCTCCTTCTCTTTCTTCTACTTCTTCCGATTCACCCTCCAGACTTCACCTTCTCCTTCTCCTTCTTCTACTTCTTCTGCTTCTCCCTCCAGACTTCACCTTCTCCTTCTCCTTCTTCTGCTTCTTCTGATTCACCCTCCAGACTTCACCTTCTCCTTCTCCTTCTTCTACTTCTTCTGATTCACCCTCCAGACTTCACCTTCTCCTTCTTCTTCTTCTACTTCTTCTGCATCACCCTCCAGACTTCACCTTCTCCTTCTCCTTCTTCTACTTCTACTGATTCACCCTCCAGACTTCACCTTCTCCTTCTCCTTCTTCTGCTTCTTCTGATTCACCTCCAGACTTCACCTTCTCCTTCTCCTTCTTCTGCTTCTTCTGATTCACCCTCCAGACTTCACCTTCTCCTTCTCCTTTTTCTACTTCTTCTGATTCACCCTCCAGACGTCATCTTCTCCTTCTCCTTCTTCTGCTTCTTCTGATTCACCCTCCAGACTTCAGATTCTCCTTCTCCTTCTTCTGCTTCTTCTGATTCACCCTCCAGACTTCACCTTCTCCTTCTCCTTCTTCTACTTCTTCTGATTCACCCTCCAGACTTCACCATCACCTTCTCCTTCTTCTACTTCTTCCGATTCACCCTCCAGACTTCACCTTCTCCTTCTCCTTCCTCTGCTTCTTCTGATTCACCCTCCAGACTTCACCTTCTCCTTCTCCTTCTTCTGCTTCTTCTGATTCCCCCTCCAGACTTCATCTTCTCCTTCTCCTTCTTCTGCTTCTTCTGATTCACCCTCCAGATTTCACCTTCTCCTTCTCCTTCTTCAGCTTCTTCTGATTCACCCTCCAGACTTCACTTCTCCTTCTCCTTCTTCTACTTCTTCTGATTCACCCTCCAGACTTCACCTTCTTCTTCTCCTTCTTCTACTTCTTCTGATTCACCCTCCAGACTTCACCTTCTCCTTCTCCTTCTTCTACTTCTTCTGATTCGCCCGCCAGACTTCACCTTCTCCTTCTCCTTTTTCTACTTCTTCTGATTCACCCTCCAGACGTCATCTTCTCCTTCTCCTTCTTCTGCTTCTTCTGATTCATCCTCCAGACTTCACATTCTCCTTCTCCTTCTTCTGCTTCTTCTGATTCACCCTCCAGACTTCACCTTCTCCTTCTCCTTCTTCTACTTCTTCTGATTCACCCTCCAGACTTCACCTTCTCCTTCTCCTTCTTCTACTTCTTCTGATTCACCCTCCAGACTTCACCTTCTCCTTCTCCTTCCTCTGCTTCTTCTGATTCACCCTCCAGACTTCACCTTCTCCTTCTCCTTCTTCTGCTTCTTCTGATTCACCCTCCAGAATTCACCTTCTCCTTCTCCTTCTTCTACTTCTTCTGATTCACCCTTCAGACTTCACCTTCTCCTTCTAATTCTTCTGATTCTTCTGATTCACCCTCCAGACTTCATCTTCTCCTTCTCCTTCTTCTGCTTCTTCTAATTCACCCTCCAGACTTCACCTTCTCCTTCTCCTTCTTCTGCTTCTTCTGATTCACCCTCCAGACTTCGCCTTCTCCTTCTCCTTCTTCTACTTCTTCTGATTCACCCTCCAGACTTCACCTTCTCCTTCTGCTTCTTCTACTTCTTCTGATTCACCCTCCATTCTTCACCTTCTCCTTCTCCTTCTTCTACTTCTTCTGTTTCACCCTCCAGACTTCACCTTCTCCTTCTCCTTCTTCTGCTTCTTCTGATTCACCCTCCAGACTTCACCTTCTCCTTCTCCTTCGTCTACTTCTTCTGATTCACCCTCCAGACTACATCTTCTCCTTCTCCTTCTTCTACTGCTTCTGATTCACCCTCCAGACTTCATCTTCTCCTTCTCCTTCTTCTGCTTCTTCTGATTCACCCTCCATACTTCACCTTCTCCTTCTCCTTCTTCTACTTCTTCTGATTCACCCTCCAGACTTCACCTTCTCCTTCTCCTTCTTCTACTTCTTCTGATTCACCCTCCAGACTTCATCTTCTCCTTCTCCTTCTTCTGCTTCTTCTGATTCACCCTCCATACTTCACCTTCTCCTTCTCCTTCTTCTACTTCTTCTGATTCACCCTCCAGACTTCACCTTCTCCTTCTCCTTCTTCTACTTCTTCCGATTCACCCTCCAGACTTCACCTTCGCCTTCTCCTTCTTCTACTTCTTCTGCTTCTCCCTCCAGACTTCACCTTCTCCTTCTCCTTCTTCTGCATCTTCTGATTCACCCTCCAGACTTCACCTTCTCCTTCTCCTTCTTCTACTTCTTCTGATTCACCCTCCAAACTTCACCTTCTCCTTCTCCTTCTTCTGCTTCTTCTGATTCACCCTCCAGACTTGTCCTTCTCCTTCTCCTTCTTCTACTTCTTCTGATTCACCCTCCAGACTTCACCTTCTCCTTCTCCTTCTTCTGCATCTTCTGATTCACCCTCCAGACTTCACCTTCTCCTTCTCCTTCTTCTGCTTCTTCTGATTCACCCTCCAGACTTCACCTTCTCCTTCTCCATCTTCTGCTTCTTCTGATTCACACTTCAGACTTCACCTTCTCCTTCTCCTTCTTCTGCTTCTTCTGATTCACCCTCCAGACCTCACCTTCTCCTTCTCCTTCTTCTACTTCTTATGATTCACCCTCCAGACTTCACCTTCTCCTTCTCCTTCTTCTGCTTCTTCTGATTCACCCTCCAGACTTAACCTTCTCCTTCTCCTTCTTCTGCTTCTTCTGATTCACCCTCCAGACTTCGCCTTCTCCTTCTGCTTCTTCTACTTCTTCTGATTCACCCTCCAGACTTCACCATTTCCTTCTCCTTCTTCTACTTATTCTGATTCACCCTCCAGTCTTCACCTTCTCCTTCGCCTTCTTCTGCTTCTTCTGATTCACCCTCCAGACTTCACCTTCTCCTTCTCCTTCTTCTGCTTCTTCTGATTCACCCTCCTGACTTCACCTTCTCCTTCTCCTTCTTCTGCTTCTTCTGATTCACCCTCCAGACTTCACCTTCTCCTTCTCCTTCTTCTCCTTCTTCTGATTCACCCTCCAGACTTCACCTTCTCCTTCTACTTCTTCTGCTTCTTCTGCTTCACCCTCCTGACTTCACCTTCTCCTTCTCCTTCTTCTACTTCTTCTGATTCACCCTGCAGACTTCACCTTCTCCTTCTCCTTCTTCTGCTTCTTCTGGTTCACCCTCCAGACTTCACCTTCTCCTTCTCCTTCTTCTACTTCTTCTGATTCACCCTCCAGACTTCACCTTCTCCTTCTCCTTCATCTACTTCTTCTGATTCACCCTCCAGACTTCACCTTCTCCTTCTCCTTCTTCTACTTCTTCTGCTTCTCCCTCCAGACTTCACCTTCTCTTCTCCTTCTTCTGCTTCTTCTGATTCACCCATCCAGACTTCACCTTCTCCTTCTCCTTCTTCTACTTCTTCTGATTCACCCTCCAGACTTCACCTTCTCCTTCTCCTTTTTCTACATATTCTGATTCACCCTACAGACTTCACCTTCTCCTTCACCTTCTTCTACTTCTTCTGATTCACCCTCCTGACTTCACCTTCTCCTTCTCCTTCTTCTGCATCTTCTCCTTCACCCTCCAGACTTCACCTTCTCCTTCTCCTTCTTCTGCTTCCTCTGCTTCACCCTCCAGACTTCAACTTCTCCTTCTCCTTCTTCTGCTTCTTCTGCTTCACCCTCCTGACTTCACCTTCTCCTTCTCCTTCTTCTACTTCTTCTGATTCACCCTGCAGACTTCACCTTCTCCTTCTCCTTCTTCTGCTTTTCTGCTTCACCCTCCAGACTTCACCTTCTCCTTCTCCTTCATCTGCTTCTTCTGCTTCGCCCTCCAGACTTCACCTTCTCCTTCTCCTTCTTCTGCTTCTTCTGCTTCACCCTCCAGACTTCACCTTCTCCTTCTCCTTCTTCTGCTTCTTCTGCTTCACCCTCCTGACTTCACCTTCTCCTTCTCCTTCTTCTACTTCTTCTGATTCACCCTCCAGACTTCACCTTCTCCTTCTCCTTCTTCTGCTTCTTCTGCTTCACGCTCCAGACTTCACCTTCTCCTTCTCCTTCTTCTGCTTCTTCTGCTGCGCCCTCCAGACTTCACCTTCTCCTTCTCCTTCTTCTGCTTCTTCTGCTTCACCCTCCTGACTTCATCTTCTCCTTCTCCTTCTTCTGCATCTTCTGCTTCACCCCCCTGACTTCACCT